>NC_089777.1:857500-955000 GCF_040412425.1 Macrobrachium rosenbergii | reverse complement strand
TCAAACTTTTCTATAATTTCTTTCTTTATTTCAATGGTTATCTTCCTCTGCACCCTCTTCTCACCATCACTCTTCACTTTCTTACTTTCACCACCACTCTTCACTTTCTTAGGGCCCATTAGGAAGAAAATCACAAGTTTTAGCGCAAAAAATGCTAAGCGAATTGACGAACGTCTTGTACACAATGAGATGAGACAAAGAGTGATGCGTGGGTGACGCCGTGCGTGGGAGGCTGGAAGATGGCTGGTCCCATGGCAACTCAAACGCTCTCATGTGTGCTGGGCGATTTCGCGCATTTTTCAAATGTTTGTGTCTAAAAATTAGTTTGTGAAACAAGTGAATTGTTATTTTCCAGAAATTTCCAGCATTTTTCAAATGTTCATGTCTCAAAATTAGTTCATGACCCAAACAGAATTTTTATTTTCCGCATTTTTTTTTTTTTTTGTTCGTATCTCAAAGTTAGTTCGTAAGTCAAGGGTGAAATTTTACCTATAATTTTGGTCGGGGATCGAGTTGTACGTGGGTCAATGCGTTCATGAGTCAAGGGTCTACTGTATATGTAATTCTAAGCAAATGTACCAAATGTTACATGCTGCTCATTAAGAGAGAGCCCTGTGCACCACATAAGGAGCACATCGCAGTCAATATTTTAAGTAATGTAGAACAAACCCTTTACTTGATGGTTCAGAGGTCTAGCATCTGCTACATCCCATATGCTCAGTACACTAGAGGTGTGGGGTTCCGTCCTCTGCTTCTAACAGACCATGAAGGTAACACCCCTGCTTAGGCAAATCTACCAGTTGGTTCAGAGAGACCGAGATTCCTCCCACCAATGGGTAAATCTCCCATGTAAAGAGCAAAGGTTTGTTTTTGTGTAGGAACACAGCAAATTTTAAAAGTTATTTGTATTTATTAGGATGAAGTTAGCTTATATCTTCATGTCGATAGGTTTGGAGACATAAGCTAACTGTAACAGTAGGTAAGTATCCAGTTAATAAATTTTTTTATGAAAATTTATATTTTCCTAACATACAAATCTGAAATTCTTTACATTTATGACCCACCTAAGCCATCCCTCACTCTTCTACCTGGTCCAGAAGGCAGAGTGGAGTGCAGACCAACAGGTGGGTGGGGCTTCCCACTGCCTGTCAGTAGTAGACTACCTTGTCCGTAAGTGTGAATGGCCATTCCAGCTTGTGTTTGCAGGCAAAATCCTATGTAAAGAACTTTGAAGTTTGTATGTTATGAAAAATACAAATTACTTTTAAAATTTGGTATATTTTTGTTTTTATGTGATGGATGAAGTGATTTGCTTGGTTTTTAGAAAGTATACACTAGTTAACAGTTTATGTAATATACATGAGCATACATTACAAGTAAAAGAAATACATAAAAAAAATGAAGGATTTATGTACTACCCTTCACAAGTGGCATTCTAGCTTCTTAAGAGCATCAGAACCATAACTTTCAAGAATATTTCCTAATTTTGCAATGGGAATTAGAGAGGCCTACTGCCAATTGGCTATATATATTCAGTATATACTACAGTATATATGCATAAAGTACACAGAACTTGGGAATGCCTTGATCTAGGTGGCATTGAAATGGCCCCTGACCATCCATATTGTAGAGGTGATGTATAATTCTGTCCACAACATGGGGTCATCTCACTTCATTCACTGTAAAGGACATGAGTGATCTTCCTGGATGTACTGTTAGTGATGTCCTAGTTAAGAGGCTACTACTAAATGACTATGCACCATTACCTAGTTTTTGTATTGTCATTCCATTTTTCACATTAGTTTGAGTAAGCTTGTTTTGCTTGGTAATTCCACATTAAAATATAGAGTACAGTATTTCAGTAAAAGAATCATTTGGCTTCTCTGAAGTAATTAAATTTTTGAACACTATAATTAACTAATTTTCTAATTTTTTAATAGGTCAGAGTGGAGCTGGCAACAACTGGGCTAAAGGTCATTACACAGAGGGTGCTGAGCTTGTAGATTCAGTTTTGGATGTAGTGCGTAAGGAGTCTGAGAAATGTGACTGCCTGCAAGGTTTTCAGCTTACACATTCTCTTGGTGGTGGTACTGGCTCTGGAATGGGAACTCTTCTGGTGTCAAAAATTCGAGAAGAATTTCCCGATCGCATTATGGTCACTTTCTCAGTTGTTCCATCCCCGAAGGTGAATATTGATACTTGTCATTTCTTTGTGTATTTTAGTTCTTTAACTAGTAATTGTATACCATGATATAAAAAGTTTTTATTAGCAGAAATTTTGTTACTTAAGCTTTTGAATAAATGTGAAGACAGGATTTTGCTGCAAGTGACATGAGATAAGCCAGTGTACAGTTAGCTTAATATTTATAAGTTGTAATATTGGTTGAATTGTCAGTTCAGTAATCATATACTAGCTGTTCATCGAGTTCATTTATTTTCAGGTATCAGACACAGTTGTTGAGCCATACAATGCCACCCTCTCCATTCATCAATTGGTTGAAAATACTGATGAGACATACTGTATTGATAATGAAGCCTTATATGACATTTGCTTCAGAACGTTGAAGCTTTCAAATCCAACATATGGAGATCTAAATCATTTGGTGTCTCTCACAATGTCTGGTGTGACAACCTGTTTGAGATTCCCAGGTCAGCTAAATGCTGATCTTAGAAAATTGGCAGTAAATATGGTGCCCTTCCCACGTCTTCACTTCTTCATGCCTGGGTTTGCCCCCTTGACTGCCAGAGGTTCTCAACAATACCGTGCACTGACTGTACCAGAACTTACTCAGCAGATGTTTGATGCCAAGAATATGATGGCTGCATGTGATCCACGACATGGCCGTTACCTAACAGTAGCTGCCATTTTCCGTGGTCGCATGTCCATGAGAGAGGTTGATGATCAGATGTATAACATTCAAAATAAAAACTCATCATTCTTCGTCGAGTGGATACCCAATAATGTCAAAACTGCTGTGTGTGATATTCCTCCTCGTGGCTTAAAAATGGCTTCAACATTTATTGGGAATTCGACTGCTATCCAAGAACTGTTCAAGAGAGTCAGCGAACAGTTTACTGCAATGTTTAGGCGCAAAGCTTTCCTTCATTGGTACACTGGTGAAGGTATGGATGAAATGGAATTCACAGAGGCTGAGAGCAATATGAATGATCTTGTTTCTGAATATCAGCAGTACCAAGAAGCTACTGCTGATGATGAAGCAGAATTCGAAGAGGAAGGGGAAGTTGAAGGAGAATACGATTAAAGTATTTATTGAAGCGCATTACAGTATACTGTATTTTTTCTTTCAATGACCAGGCTTTCCATATGTTCTAGGAACTTTTATGTAGTTTCCAAACTTTACATTCCTTTGCTCCACTTTGGTTAAACTTTTTGTATTTGGTAGAACTAAGTTTTATTAAACTGATTTTCATTATGTAGGATTTTTTTCCAACCTTTCACTGGAATATTTCATTAATTTAGTAGTGAAATTGCTCACTTTTTCATATTTTACCCAACAAAGTTGCTTGCTATTGGAAATACCTTACAAGGATGTAAGTATATAGTATTTAGAGGCAGCTGCAGTTGGAGAAGGGTAAAATAAAAGAAAATTTGTCTGAAATTCTGAGTAAGAATGTTTCTAGGCCAAATTTTTGTGTTAAGTAACTAGAAAAATTTATATGCACAGTTAATTAATTTTTATAGTGTATTTTGCAGTTAAATTTGGCATAGATTTAAAAATTAGACTTTGTCTTAAACAGTGGGTAAAGAGTTGATCCATGTGCAGTTTCAAATGTCATGGGAAAATATCTAGAGTACATTGGCAGTGAACCATAATGTTAGTAATCTAGTTAACAAATTTGAAGATCATTAATACAAAAAAAGGATTATGATCCAAGATTTTGACCTATCATTAAGTAGCACATCTGGTTAAGACAATATTAATTTTAATTTAAAAATGAAGTAAACCCCCATTGCTAAATGTTATTTACTACATTTTACAACCAACTTTGGATAGTATCCAAAAGAATGGCAACAGGCCATGGTAGTACAGTGGACCCCTGCCTATTTGTGGATTTTTTTATGGAACGTATATACACATTCACAGAAAATTTGGCTTTCCACGGTAATTTTCATAGAGAAATTCACTAATTGCTGTAGCTTCATATTTTCTTGACTAACTGCATTTTTTGTGATAAAACTTATTAAAATACATAGGCAAAGCATTTTTAGAGGGGGTTTTTTTTTTTAGTGTTTGAACTATCAAAATAGGCAGTTATAAGTGTTTTTAGCATGCATCCCCTGCAAATACTGGTGGTTGACTGTTCTCAAGACTTCCGAATTTTCATGCCAGCACATCAACTGACTCGCATCCACAAAGCTCTAATCAAAACCCCACTTCAAGAGGGGCGGACTTTTCCACAACTATTCCTAAAGAAAATGGTGCATGATTAAAAAAAAGTGGAATGTTGACTACTAATGCTAAAAATAAAATTAATGAACATTATAGTCATAAATAACAAAAAAATGGTTTCTCATAAATACTCTTGGTGATTTTTTTTAAGCCTTCGGTAAATACCTATCATTTGCTTTATCTGCAACTACTGGGCTTAGGTTCAACAAGTACAGTATTAAAATTGGAACAATCGTTAACGAACACTCCTGACAGTTAAGCCCCCTCCTCTGAGGGTTGGGGTAGGATAGCCATTGTTTTTGGTTGTCATTCTTATGTCGGTGAAACCACCCAATTGTGTTGACAAGTGTTCTAAATTCTGGGTGTGTTGTTCTTGCTTAATGATATGGAGCGTTTGGATTTTGGCTTTTGGCAGTAGGTATTCTTCCAAATCTTCCCTATCAAAATCTGTTAGATTTTGTAAGGTAAGTGGTTGTAAGACTAGATTGGGTTTATTGAAGTATTGGTCTTTGGAAAGATAGAGAAGATGGTAAACTGCCAAATTAGAAGAGGGCACAGAGTAAAGAGAACAACTACTGTATATTTGAAGCTATGGCATCTTTAGAATTTAACACCTAGTCAAGAAGATAGAGATAGGTTTATAGATTCTTCTTGAATGCATATAGATCCTTCTACACCTGCCTAGTTGTTTGAGGGTAGTAGGTTAGATTTAATGCAGTCAGATACTGATTTGGATCAAATTTTGTTACTACAAATACAAACCCGCGTTTGTTAAATAGGATTTAGCTTGCGAACACGAGCTGGAATGGTCATTCAACTTTCAGACAAGGTCGTTCTGCACTCCACTTTGTTTTTGGCCACTGTCGAATAAAGATGTCTGCTGTGCTCTCTCCCCAACAGCTGTTGGCTTGCTTTTTTATTATACTGTTGTGTTTGAAAAAATAAAGAATGCAAACCTCTCGGTCACAAAAGCAACCTTTGGAGAAGAAACCACTAGCCCTTCAGCACTGCCCAGGGAAGGAGAGGCTTCATAAATGGTTCCTCTCTGCTATCTGCTATCAAGGTAGATCCTCATTCCTAGTTTTTCATGCCATAGGCATGACTGTAACCTACTAAACCCTAGTTTTCAGAGTGCCAGGCCTGACCTGAACAGTTGAAGAAAGTTTCTCCAATGTCATCAGTGCAATACTCCCTGGTGACACTGAAGGTTGTCTTTGGTTCCTTCTTAACCCCAGCCAAACTTCCACTAGCCTGGTTCCTCTCTAGTTTCACTTTGTTCGGAGGAGTTGTCTGTTGTGTTTGGGGGGGGGAATGCTTGTTCTCGGGGTGTGGGGAGACTGCCTCACATAACCTAACTTCTTTGCAGGTGCTGTGGGGCTTAAGGAGCTCTGGACCTCCTTAGGCCTCTCAGGGGGCCAAGTGTGACTGGTCTCCTTGATCACTTGAAGGCTGTGCAAGGCCTTCATGTTACTGCTTCAGCCATAATGGTATCCACCAGCTTGAGGGTGACCACTGCATCCATGGTAAGTCCTTACATCCCTTCGGTGATGTTCCCCCAGTTGCTGACATCAACTTCGTCATTGGGTGATGTCCTCCTCCACATGCTGTGCCCTAAAGCCTCCCTTGGCAACAAGAGGAGGAGTCATTGTCAAGTGCTGTCCACCTCCCTCTGTTCTTCCAAGTTAGCAAGATGAGGAAGAAGGTTGCCTTGCCTGCCTGAGGGAAGTCTTGTAAAGCTTCTAGCAGCCAGCTCTCTCACCAGAGAGAGGGATACCAGGTTTCTTGCTAGTGGTACCATGAGTACCACTGCAATGTGCATGAGAGCAACTGCTGCCTGGGGTTCTCCAGACCTCATGCACTAGTACCAGTACCTCACCTACCTTGGCTGGTAAGGGTCCCTGACCTACAGAACTGGCCCTGGCTGCCAGTACAGCCCAGCGAGAGGTGAACAGTGTGTGTGCAAAGCTCCCTCACCCCACCTCCCACTCCCCAAGGAGAGTGGCCCAAGCTGCCCGGTCACTTGGGCAAGGCAAGAGAAGGTTTCCTGCTCAGTCGTATTCTCCTGTAGACACTCTGGCTTCTAAGGAGGCTGGAGCACTCTTGCAGGACAGCCCCTGCTCAGGTTCGCATGAGTTGGACTGCTCTTCCCAAACCTGTGTGGATGTCATCACCACAGGTTGATGACAGCCCACGGCCTTGCTCACCTGCCAGGACTTTGGTCTTCGACAAGCTTGGCAATGTACTCACGACCCCTCACCTGTCCCTTCCACTTCTTTGGGGTTTTACAGGATCCAGGAGCTGGACAAGTCTAGGGCTCGGGACTGGGACCATTCTCTATCCCATCCCAGCCCATCCACGGAAGCGTACATTCCTGGGTTGGTCCTTGGACCAGACAGAACGTATATTCTAGAGGTTGAGGGATCACCAGGTGGCTTTGACGTGCATCCCTCTCCTGCAGAGTGAGTGACTCAGGAGGACCGGGACCTGGAGTTACCTAAGGAATTATGCACCCCCAATTTACAGAGGCATTTTTGGGATATTATGATACATCATTATAATGATCTCAAGGAAAAGACCTTGGCTTTTTTGTGTACTGTTCGCCAGCGGTCAAGTCTCTCTTGAGTTTCCAGAAGGAACCCAGGGTCAGTCTCTGGAGTGACTTCAGCCAGAGGGGGGTCTCCCTTTGGCAAGCTGAGGCAGCTGCAGTGGAATCAACTGCCAGTGGAGTGTTCCAGACAGTCTCATGGATAGATCTCCGGTCATTGATGGTGGTCAAGATCATGTCCTTCTCCTCTTCAGGTTCCCATACCCTCTACAGTATGTTTAGGAGACTAGTGTCTAGAGGTAGGGCCATCACTTACCTAGCCCACCTTAAGGCAAACTTGGGGGCAAACCTGGTCCTGAAGAGGCAAGACACTGTGTTGTTTCAAATCACCTAGGTTTACTGGGTCTGAGTTGGCACTGGTGCTCAGGAACGGACCGAAACTGGGTTCCATCTCCCTTTTTTGCTGGAGGAGAGGTGGAAGTTGTAGTGGACAGGCTGTGTTGAGAAAACAACAAGCTTCTTCATGAGGCAATGACCAAAACTGGGTCTTCATTTGTCACTACAGCCCAACCTTCACATCAGGCTGGCCCTTCATCATCTGGTTGGAGGAAATCCCAGACTTCCTCAGCACCTCGTAGAGGTCCCCCTCGATTTGGGATCACCTTGACGTGGTGAGGGGGGCTCTTGAACCCCAGGAATCTGTTTCCGGGTTTGAGTCAAAGAGTCCTATATACCATTATATATTTCTTTGAATTAATTTTTGTGGAATTTTGTGCTTTTGCTAAAATTCATTGGACCTGACAAGTAGGAAAAGATATAACTGGGATTGAGTTTATATCCAAAGCTAAGTAGTGGGAACTGTGGTAGGACCATCAACTGCCTGATAATGTTCGGACCTGAGAGATATCAGGCGGAACTATTTTTTAGGGCTGGACCACGGATTCCAGGGGGCCGGTTCTGGTTCTGGGGATAGGACTCTCGGCATTCTATCCGGTTTGCCCGTAACGATATTAGAGTGGGGATGATTGTATTCTTGTAATACCTTTGGTCCTAGCAAGCGGGTGTAGCTTACACTCTGGCCACTATAATCATGTGCCATCCCCTGTGGGGTAGGTTAGGGACGCGGACATTTGGGAGTCGGTTCTCACTTGTGCCATTGGTGGAAGAATGAACCCCATGAAAGGCTGATGATATCTTTAGGGTTTTCAGGTTTATTATTTTTTTTTTTACCCCTCGAATCTTGTCTAGCATTTTATAAGGATTTGAGTACCCCTGAACCCTCTGATGGTGCTGTTCTGGCACAGATGACCTTTGCACCCACCTTGGAGATTGAAATTTCTCCGAATGTTGATGACTTCTCCAAAAATAAATTGACAAAAAAACAGTAAGAACAAATATCCTGATCCCCTTCCTGACTTCCCCTCCCGTGGACCCTCTAGCCATGCTTCATTGGTGAAGACTTCAAGCAAGGACATGGATTTCTCTAAGAAATCTTCATCCAAAATTAAATCCTCAATACAGCCAGGTTGTGTGAACAATTTGAGAATGCTCCATATCAAAGACTTACCAGTCGGTTGTGATTATGAAATGATCTCTACAGCTCTGAAGTCATCTGGAACTGTTGTAGAAATCAGGATGAACTTTATTGATATTGAATCTAAATGGGAAGCTTGGTTAGTAGTATGATAAGTGCCATACAAATAGGTCAAGCTACAGTACAAGGATACTTAACAAAGTTCCCAAAGACATGGACGTTTATGTGCTATCTAAATGGGCTCAGGATAAACCAGAATGCAGAAGTAAGGACTCCTAAACCTCCTATGTGGCTGGTAGCTTCAGCCAAGGAGGAAAATTATAACTAATGTAGGCTGGTAGCTTCAGCCAAGGAGGAAAATTATAACTAATGTAACTTTTGCAGCTTTCTTCAGAAAAAGATGGGAGGAATAAAGAGCGGTGATATTTCTTGTTTTGAGAAGAACACTGTTCTTATTCATGCCAAATCCACAACCCAAGCATATATGCTGACCTTGTTGGAAATAAAAAATAATGAAATGATTACGAAGATCAAGCCCCACTTAAGCTTTAGTTATGGGAGAAGAGTACTATTTGATAAAGACCTTTATGACATGACAGAAGAAGAAATTCTAGAAATGAGTCCCACTTCAGTTTGGAAAGTGAAAAAGGCAGCTATTGTCAACATGATCATTTTAACCTGTAGACTGAAGTACCTTCTCATGTCATATTTGAAAATGAAAGGATACAAGCACATCCTTTTCAGTAAAGACCAATGCAGTACTATCATTGCTTTAAGTTTGGCCACCCATCAAAAAACTGCGAAAATGCTAAAATTTGTATAAAATGCTCTGGTGTCCATCATGATGATGAATGTAATAGAAAAACAAAATGTGTTAATTGTCAACGGGAACATAAATCCAATAACGAAAACTGTGAAATTTACAAATTAGAACTGTCTGCACTACATAAAGCCAATGCAGAGCATATAAGTATTGGTTTTGCAAAATGACAATTAGGACTACAAGCTAGGAGCTATGCTCAAGTTCTTAAGCAACTACCCTATCTACCACTAGGGGTGCAGTGGCAGCACCCTCTAATGTAGCAGGTGCATCAACCCATCAACCCTTGTGGTAGTGGCCCAGCCATCTGGGTCAGGTGCTCAGCCTGTTGAGGCTAGAGCACAAGCCTCCGGGGAGGATAAGATGGCACTTAACCCAACCACCTTGGAATTGTCTCAGGCAGAGTCTCTGCCTGATTTAATGGAGACTGAGGAGCAAAAGCACCAAAAGAAGAGAAGTTTCTCATCCTCTCCTCCCTCAAATCTGATTAAACATGCATCACTTAGTGATAGATACGAAGTACTAAGCTCAATGCAAGAACCCCAGCCTGAATTTAAACAAATTGACAAGAAAAGGAAACAAAAGGACACCAGTAAACCAACGGATAATAAACCAAACTTGTCAAGACCAATCCTTTCCAAATCATCTCTTGATAATACAGCACTCATAAACAAAAGAGAGTTAATGAGAAGGCTCCATCCAAAGGGCCTTCCACCAAGCCCAAAAAATAGTTTTCACGTCAATACTACAATGGAACTATAGAGGTCTTAGGGCTCGACATGAAGAGCTGAAGGAACTGCTCCATGACCATAGCCCAGGTATTGTGTGTCTCCAGGAAACTAATCTTGGAAGCACACAATATAATCCTGGGTTAAATTACAGTATATATAATTCTCCACTGCCAATTGGAGATAGAGATAAGGGAGGTGCAGCAATTATTGCGTATAAGTTGTTGCAACACTCCTTGCTATCAATTAATACTCATCTCCAAGCTGTAGCACTAACTTTCATTTCAGACAAGCACATTGCAGTTTGCTCCATCTATCTTCCTCCTGATTTGGATTTCACTTATAATGATATTCCTTTACTGATCAATTAGCTTCCTACTCCTTTCCTCCTCCTCGGTGATTTTAATGCTCACAACCCCAAATGGGGTGGGAACACGACAAATACCACGGGTAGGATGTTGGAGGGTATTATGGATGATCACAATATCACCATACTCAATAATGGAGCCATGAATTAACATAACATCTACTCCAATACTTATTCGGCTATCGATCTGAGCTTTTGCTCATCTGGTGTTCACATTGATTATGAATGGTTAGTAAATGAATATCCAAATGGGAGTGACCACTTCCCAATTCATATAAAAACAGTTAAGAATCAGCCGTCTGAGTCAACTCCCAAATGGAATGTAGATGAAGCAGACTTGAAGAAATTTAGTGAGTGTGTTCTCATGGACAAGAATGTAAAATCATTTCCATCCATCTCAGAGGCATATAATTACTTCAATGACACCACCTTCAACAATGCAATTGCCTCTATTCCAACAACAAAAGGGAAGCCCTCTAGACCACCAGTTCCTTGGTGGAACAAAACCTGCATTACTATGAGAAAGATCACTAGAAAATGCCACAAAAAGTATAAGAAGAGTGGAACTGCCCAAGCCAAAGTTATTTACCAATGTGCTGTGGCCAAGCAAAATAAATATTTTAAAAAAGCAAAAAGAGAGTCATGGACGTACTACATTAATGGTAGTAGCTCAAAAACACCACCCAAAATGATTTGGAAGAAAATTAAAAAATTAAATGGCAAGTTTGTCCCTGAACCTCTGCCTACCCTTAAGATAAATGGTGACCTAATCACCCAACCAGAGAGGGTCGCAGAAAAATTAAGAGAATGTTTCTCGAGAATATCGAGTTGTGAGAACTATTCTGTAGAATTCCAAGATTTTAGAAATGCCCAGATTTCTCTTGATTCAAGTGAAAATAATTTTGAACCATATAATGCAAAATTTACACTGCAGGAACTCATAGATGCCTTGTAGAATACCAAACCATCAGCCCCTGGTGAAGATAAAATACTTATGAAATGCAGAAACATCTCCCAGAAAAGTCAAATATATAATAAAGGAAGAAACCAAACAAGGATCCTGCTTTACCCAGCAGCTACAGACTAATAGCTCTCACCACTTGTGTTTGTAAGCTGATGGAAAAGATGATTAACATCAGATTTGTATGGCATTTAAAAACAAATAAATTGCTTTCTCCATTCCAGTTTGGCTTTAGGAAAACTAAATCTACTTTAGATCCCTTGCTCTGGCTCTCAAACCAAATACAACAAGGTTTTGCTAAACAGATCCAAACATTAGGAGTTTTCTTTGATTTGGAAAAGGCATATGACACCACATGTTATGGTATTATAAAAAAAAGTTGTATAAGATGGGCATTAAAGGAAAAATTATCAGATTTATAAATTCGTTTTTATCAGAAAGATATATAAAGGTAAGAGTTGGGAATCATGTATCATGACCTTTCTTGCAAGAAGAGGGAGTTCCTCAGTGTAGTGTCCTTAGTGTCACTCTTTGCTATTCCCATTAATGGATTACTGTACAGTATTAGAAAAGATACCATCATCAGTAAAAGACTCTTTATTTGTAGATAATTTGGCTCTGTACTGCACAGGATGTGATACAGCATCTACTAGCAGGTTCATGCAAAGAGCCATCGATAAAGTAAGCAAGTGGTCTGATGAGCAAGGGTTTTGATTTTCCGAATCTAAAACTGTCGCTGTTCAGTTCTGCAGACACCGAACTAAGGAAACCATTCCAACTCTTACCTTAAGTGGAATATTTTACTTTACTGAAGTTAAATTTTTAGGAATGGGTTTGATGAAAAGCTCACTTGGAATAATCATATGGACCAGTTAAAAGTGAAAGTAAAGAAATCACTAAATATTTTAAAATTGGTATTTAATTTTAATTGGGGTGCTGATAAATTGTTGTTAAGGCTTTATAACACAGTATGTTTATCTTATTTAGACTATGGCTGCCAAGCATACTCACCTGCTTCAAAGACTAAACTTAAGGAATTGGACGCTGTGCATAATATGGGGCTAAGCACTGGTGCTTTTAAAACTTCACCCATTGAAAGTACTTATGTAGGCTCCGATCAGCTACCACTGGACTTAAGGACCCACGAGCCAGGTCTGAGACACACTATGCAGCCGTAAAGCTCAAAGGAGAATCCTTCTTTTGAGATCTTAAAACAGTGTGACTCAAGTCTTTTTGGATCTAGATCTTCAATACCATTTCAAATCAGACAGGTGGGTGAACTCGAGGATGAAAGCATAAAAATGCATTAGATCCTACACGCTAAACATCCTGCTATCCCTCCATGGTTTATTCCAGCAATAGATGTCTGCATTAAAGAGACAAAGAAGAAAGATAATCTGGAAGAAGAAGTCAGAAACAAGTTTTTGGAGCATGATGAGAGGCATATAAATGACAGGAAAATCTGATGGATCAAAATCAGGAGATGGAGTAGGATGTGCAGTGTTGTGTGAGAGGGAATCATATATAAAAAAGTTATGACTCCTCATCCATATTCACTGCTGAAGCAACAGCCATAGTTGATGCTTTAAATCTTGCATCTGATAAGAAATTTAAATCCACAGTAATATATAGTGACTCAAGAAGTGTTTTAGAAGCCCCAAAGAAGTTTAACCCTACCCATCCCTTAATTCAAAAGGCTCAGGAATGTCTTTTTTATCTCTCTGTTTGCCACAAATCAGTGAAGTTTTGTTGGATTGTTTGCCACAAATCAGTGAAGTTTTCTTGGATTCCTGGGCACACTGGTCTAGAAGGGAATGAACTGCCTGATAGTAAAGCAAAGGATGCTGCAAGATGTGATTTCTTAGCTATTAAGGTGTCACATTTGGATAAGCGTCCAGTTATCATACGATACATTCGTAAAAAATGGCAGCAGGAATGGACTTCCCCCATTTTATCCACGAATAGGAAGTGCAGAAACATTAGAAAAAGTATCGAATTTTGGAGTTCGGGTTTTAATCATAACAGAAGATTTGAGATCATCCTAACACAGCTTAGGATTGGCCATACCCGCTTCACTCATAGCCATATTTCAGAGGGAGCCAGTGCCCCAGTTTGTGCTCACTGTGGTGGTCAGCTATCCGTTGAGCTCATGCTGGTGCACTGTCCTAAGTTTAATCGCCTTAGGGCAAAGTACTTACTAACAGGGAAGACTATTTTAGAAATTTTAAATGATGACGTTGAGGTAGATAACCTTATGGGTTATCTGAAAGAACCTGGTTATTTTAATGAGATATGATTTCAGTACATTTAATAAAGATTTTAGTCATATTTATTCTCATACTAAGTATATATTTTGAATATAAAATTTCAATATATACTTATTTTTTGTTGGTTCTATCTAATATCATTCTTCATTTTTACGTTCATAATATTAACACTGAATTTTACTAGTGTGTCATCATTCACCTACAGTATTCATTATCAATCATATCATTAATTTATATAGTTCACCATCATTACGGCTCTGAATAATCCTGATGGGTTCCGGCGCTTGGTCTTCAAAACCTAAATCTCATAATCAATCAATCAAAAGGAAAAATTAAACTAAGATAGTAAAATTGTAATATAAATGGCTTATTAACGAGAATGCACTGAGGAGAATTCCTACTACTTAAAAGCGAATGCAAACTGATGATTATATGTATAGGCTACAACACGTAGGAAAACTTGTCTCAAATTTAGGTAAATGTCTGCTAGCCACAGCATCAAAGGAAAATTAAAACAATTTAGGAACCGCAGTATATATGTCCTTAATAAAATAGTATGCGGCAAAGTAGATATAGATTACATTGAATTATAAATTTCAGCAGTAACAGTGAAAATAGAAAACAATGTTTGATATGTTTAACGTATACAATCAGCCTGATAAAAAGTATGATTTAAACATTACAGCAAAACATAAAAGAATTTAGGAATCCCACATTAATTGTAGGAGATTTCAATGCACTTAATCCAATATGGAACTATAAGAATATTACAACAGATAGCGATGAAGAAAAAGCAGAAAGCTTAACTATAATTAATAACCTCTGTTGTCTGGATGACAACGACGTGAATACACACTGCTCCAAAACCCGTGGAACATTTTCCTCAATAGACGTCACCCTTTGTTTAACAAATATAGTTAACAAACTAGATTGGAATACAGGCGATGACTCCTACTCAAGTGACCCTTTTCCCATGATATCCCTATAAAATAATGAGGTAAAACCATACTCACCACGTTATAACACGCAAGAAGCAAATTGGGAAATTTCTAACTTGCATACCAAAAATATACCGCCATATGACTGTTTCAGAAACCATAAGGAGAGAAACGATTTCTTTGTATCTTTCATTAAAAAGGCAGCAGACAAACAAAGCTATTCCTCATTCAAAATCTCATAATAAAGAACAAAGCCCAATTCTTTACTGTACACTGTACTGTAATAAAATCATATTCTGAACTCGTATTGTAATTCCATTCAGGACAACTCTTACAAAATAAACTCTGTTCTGTATTGAACCCTATAAAAACAAATGAACTCAAGTCTGTACAGTAGACCATAAATCTCTACAGGTTTCCGTACAACTCTTCAACCCGATGTTCAGATCTCGTGGTATTACCACTTGAGACATTTTTCTGTACATTAACACTAGGTGCAGTAGCCTGAGATACGGAAACCCTCAATTCAGAACATGCTTCTTGCTCATTAAACGCACTGTAAAGTCAACACATCGGCGCCAGGATAGTGTTTCGGCGGCGCCATTAATTAAGTCTCCGCTGAGCTTGTTTTCTTTGGTGATTTCCCATTTTCTTCAAGCTCAATTAGTCACGCCTAAAACGTGCCAGGTCACGCATTTTAATCATTTTTACTTTATGCGTATTTATACAAATGTCACACAGTATGTATCACATGTTTCTTCATTCACAGGCATCAAGACTGTATCCATATTGTAGCTCTGTATGTTTTGTATTGTAATTTGTACTCGTTCACTGCATATTATTGTTTATTGTTTCGACCTCAGGTCACAGTCAATTCCATTGTCTCGCGGGCCGGCGTCAGTCGGCCGCTATATAAACTGCCTGGATCTGTAATAAAGTAGCAGTAACTTTTACCTGCCGGAGTATTTGTAAAGTCACCACATCGGCGCCAGGATAGTGTTTCGGCGGCGCCATTAATTAAGTCTCCGCTGAGCTTGTTTTCTTTGGTGACTTCCCATTTTCTTCAAGCTCAATTAGTCACGCCTAAAACGTGCTAGGTCACGCATTTTAATCATTTTTACTTTATGCGTATTTATACAAATGTCACACATTATGTATCACATGTTTCTTCATTCACAGGCATCAAGACTGTAGCCTATCCATATTGTAGCTCTGTATGTTTTGTATTGTAATTTGTACTCGTTCACTGCATATTATTGTTTATTGTTTCGACCTCAGGTCACAGTCAATTCCATTGTCTCTCACGGGCCGGCGTCAGTCGGCCGCTATATAAACTGCCTGGATCTGTAATAAAGTAGCAGTAACTTTTACCTGCTCGTTTCTTTGACACCTTACAGCACCTTCTTCAGGCACATGAATCTCATCACCAACTAGAGGTTCCGTTCTCTCAGGAGTTTTTATTAATTGTTGATGATTTCTCCTATACATTTTACCAGATCCATCTTGAACTACATAAGACCTTGGTGCCACTGCCACAGTTTTTCCCCACTCGCTTTTATTATTTATATCCTTTATTCTAACTCCATTTCCTTCCTCTAACTTAGGAGGAGCCCTTGCATTCTTATCATAGTGACTCTTTTGCACCTCCTGATTATTCTTTAGCATTTCTGAAACTCTCACTGGATCTTGAGCTTCAGGGGCTAAGAGTTTTTGGAACAGTTGGGAGTGTTGTACTCGTTTTTCTCCCAAAGATTAATTGAGCAGGACTAACATTTCCTACACTGGTGTATTTCTGTAATGCAACACACTAAGGTAAGGGTCACTGCCATCTTTATTTGCCTTTTAAGTAACTTTTTTCACATTTCCTACACTGGTGTGTTCAGTTCCTCGATGGGTGAGCGGCTTCCGTTCTCAGCTACCACTCTGTTGGTCGCGAGTTCGAATCTCCGACCGGCCAGTGAAGAACAAGAGGAATTTGTTTCTGGTGATAGAAATTCATTTCTCGCTATAAAGTGGTTCGGATTCCACAATAAGCTGTAGGTCCCGTTGCTAGGTAACCAATTGGTTCTTAGCCACGTAAAAGTAAATCTAATCCTTCAGGCCAGCCCTAGGAGAGCTGTTAATCAGCTCAGTGGTCTGGTTAAACTAAGATATACTTAACTTTTTCTTCTGTAATGCAACACACTAAGGTAAGGGTCACTGCCATCTTTATTTGCCTTTTAAGTAACTTTTTCAATGTCTGAATACTTCGTTCTGCAAGATTTGCAAAATTCCCTGAAACCCCTGTCTATAAACTGGTGGCCATTATCACTATGGATTATCATGGGTATGCCATGAGGGCAAATTGAGACTTACAGTGCAATCACTGTCTTACACAGTGTGCTTTCCAGTAAGTTGAACTCAGATTATTTTTACTATAATAATCAACAAGTAGTATGACTTGCCATTCCACTCAAACAGATCAGCACCCAGCCTAGTCCAAGGTAATTCAGGAATTTCATGAGGATTGAGTGTCTCTTTAGTCTGTTGCCTTTGAAAAGCATTACATGTTTCACAGGAAGCAATCATATCCTTGATCTGAGCTGTCATACCAGGCCAACCTCAGTGACTTTTCCAAACCCTGATGTGACTTGTGTAGCTTTTTCAACACTTTTGCTCTTAATTCCCTAGGAATTATAACTCTGTCCATTTTAAATACTAAATTGTCATTAACACTAATTTCATTTCTAAACTAATGGCCAAAATGCATGTATGTCCGAGGGGGAATCCTTTTTATGTTGGGGCCAACCATTCCTAGTAAACTCTCTAATTAGTTGTAAAACAAAGCCCTTCTCAATCATTTCTTCAAGTTCCTCTAAGTCATCATGCACCAAACTGCTACAATACTGTTAACATAATCTTTTTCTGCATCAGGATATTCCTCAGACAATTTTATTCCACTTAAGGCATCTGCTACATGCATTTCACTGCCTCTTATATACTTAACTTTAAAACCATACTGTTGTAGTCTTGAGAACATTCTCTGAAGCCTCAAGGGAGCGGAAGAGAGAGGCTTCTCAAATATGGCCTGCAAAGGCTTAAGATCAGTTTCTACAATAATGTTATATCTGCCATACAAATATGAATGAAACCTCTCAAAACCAAAAACGATGGCCAATCACTCTTTCTCTACTGTATTTGTGTATACAGTAGTTTATCTGACTCTTTGACATAAACTTAGCTTACCAGCAAAAGCTATAGGTTGTCCATCCTGAAATTAAATGCTCCTACATCAAAACTAGATGCATCAATGGACAATACTACAGGTTTATTTATATCATAAAACTTCAACACTGGTACTCGGATAATCAAGTCTTGTAAGGCTCTGAAAGAGTTTTGTTGTGTAAAGTCCCATTTGAATTCAACATCCCTTTCAAGCAATCTATGGAGATTGGCATGTTTGGAATAAACTCACCTAAGTAGTTTACCATTCCCAGTAAGCGCTGTACACTTTTGCAAAACCTGTTCTAATCTAGCATCATGCTCAGATTCCGAACGACCATCATCACAATTTCAACCCCTTCAATATCATCAAGAATATCACGCATTTTCCTTTGATAGATTTCATGGGCAGGGCTGACACCAAAAAGTAAACGAATGTACCTGTACCTGTAAGAGCCTGTCGCCCCAACACCGTCTCTTCCAAACACGTGTGTTCGTCATCCATCGGAGGGGACAAGACAGAACAAGAGCATCTCGTTTTCTTTCTCTGACGGAACGTGACTTCAACCATACAATATTTCCGTCTGTTTCTCCCTAACCATTGTTTTCTCGATTTATGTACAATCACCATTACTTGCATTGCCATGCAAGCATTCTAATCATGTACTCATAATGTTCCACCGAATCTTCTGTATCAAACTGTATGTATGTTTCTGTTTGTGAAGACGCCAAACGTCTCGCCATTTCACATATATCATGCTACTGCATTGTATTCATTAATCTGTCTCGAATCTAATGCAATTGGCCACATGTAGAATCTCCTGGCCTTTCCATTGATATGTTTTATCACTACGTTTATTGTCTCTCTCACAATTGCCATCTGTTTGTCTGCCGACAAACACAGATGCCCGAATCATTACCTCTGTTTTCCCCTGTCTGTGTGTAGATGATACTTTACCGCTCGCGCAGGCCAATAACATCTTCGAAGATTCTGCACATTCATTACGGGCTGCTCTAGGAGCAAGGGCCCGTGCTGGCACAAGGCCAGCTAAATCTGAAACAACAACTGTACATTCATTCAGCAAGGTACCACCAATAAACCAGTCAACACCCAGCCAGTATGCCACTCAATCCCGTCTTTACAGACGCACTGGATGAACGAAAGTTTTAGAGTGTTTTGTCACCGTTTTTTCCTGAAATTCGACAACACGTAATGTGTTCATACAGTTTTGATATATATATATATATATATATATATATATATATATATATATATATATTTATATATATATATATATATATATATATATATATATATATATATATATATATATATATATATATATATATATACAGATTTCACTCTTTTGAAACATATTATGACCTTATTTTATAAAACAATCGTGTTTTCACTTCCAAAGAAGAGATGAATATACATCATGTTAGATTGACAGTTAGTGATTTTATAACGAAACCCTCTGCAGTCATGTAGCGTCACTTTTTAGCATAGTCATACCTATAAGGGACCGCATGGCGGTCCTATGGGCACACGTGCGTGTGAGTCAGCCATCGGACAAAACAAGACAAAGCATCCCGCTTTCTCCCTCTCCCTCCCGTGCGTCAGCGGTGATCGCTCGAAGGAGCGCAACTTCTATCATACAATATTCCTGTCTACTTCTCTCTAACCATTGTTGTCTCTCGATACATGTACAATTACCACCACTTGCATTGCCATGCAAGCATTCCGATCATGTACTCATAATGTTCCACCGAATCTTCAGTATCAATCTGTATGTATGTTTCTGTTTGTGAAGACGCCAAACGTCTCGCCAATTCACATATATCATGCAAATGTCCATATGTGGAATTTCCTGGCCTTTCCATTGATATATGTTTTATCATTGCACGTTTATTATGTCTCTCACAATCGCCATCTGTTTGTCTGTCGACAAGCACAGATGTCCGAAGCATAATCTCTGTTTTGCCTTGTGTGTGTGTAGAAACTACATTGCGGATCGCGCCAGCCAATAATAACTTCGAAGATTCTGTACATTCATTTACGGGATGCTCTAGGAGCAAGAGTCCGTGCTGGCACAAGGCCAGCTAAATCTAAAATAACATGTACATTTATTCAGTGAGGAACCACCAATAAACTAGACAACACCAAACCAGTATGTCACTCAATACCTTCCTTACATACCTCCAAGAGAATAAAGAGAAAACATTTGTTTTATCCTATTTTACACGCAGTTGTCTGAAGGAGAGTTGAAGATTTTTTGTAATAACCTACTTTCCCGGGTACCTCTTTTGACGTTTTCAATACAAGAAATATCTATTATGAGTGGCAAATATTAAAGACGATATCAAGATAACTCACGCAAGAGGGCCACAAAAACGACCTGGAAAAGCAAACCGAAATAATATTCAATGGACAAAAGATGAACTTTTTATGGAAAAAAATAGTTACATACAGTGGACAAATCAAAATCTTAAAAGCTAAGAAGGGCTGATTTCAGATGTCTCTCTCCTCCTGATGTGTTCTTTGCCAAGGGCGCTGTAGACCTCCGACACTGAAGGGTACGTTTCTTTGCCTGTTATTAAATGCATATATTTTTGCCATTTCAAACTCATTCTTCGTAAACGTAGACCTAAAAAGAAAATTTCATCCATATTTTGATTATAATACTTGTGCTTCGATAAAGACACTTGATACAACGCAGGAAAAAATCATAATCTCCAAATGTCTTATGATCAAGTATTGAGTTTAGAGTAGGCCTACATTTAAAAGTGACAGTCCATGCTATAAACCGTTCTGCGGGATCACAGTTTATGAGCTCCGTCCAGTTTACCAAAAGACGAAAAAAATTAGATTCTCTACCCACACAGTCTTAGCTAAATAGGAATAATCTTTTGAATTGTTTAACTTTAGACCAGTCTTAATATACAGTTTAGTTCAAGAACATGTGACAGAGTTGGACCTAAACATAAGCAAGACAAAACAGCTGAAAAGACACCATTTATGACGATATATGATTTAGAAACAATAACTTAGAAATAGGCCGTGGAAGGGAAGCTCCTTATATTTGTACGGGAAGTACAAAGAAGAAACTGAGTAAGGTGGGACAAAAGAGAGGGAAAAACTCGGTATTATTTGGCAGGGCTACAATGAATACATTACATTTGGTAAGGCTAGATTGAACACAGTACAACTTATGATGTAAGATAAAAAAAAATATTTCTTAAAAAATATTTACAGTTTCTGACTATACACCTAGTTTATATGGAAACGTAAACTAATTGTTGTTCAACAGCCATATCAAAATGGATAAGAATCAAAACCACTATTAACATTGTCCCTTTTACAAAAGGAAGTGAAAATTGGAATAAAAACTGTATAAAGGATTTTGAAGCTGAAAGAAAACTAAAATGAAACAATCACGGGCGCATGCAGAAAATGAAAGAACATTTTTGAAAGAAGCACAGGCACTATACGTACTGTTCAAGCCAAAGTGCTAGGCCTAGGACACTAGAGACAGAGACAGAGACAGAGACAGAGACAGAGAGCGCCGTTACATAGAAGTAAGGTGCTGAAGCTAAGAACAATTTCACTTTGGTTCATATTGGTTGATGGTCTTTATCTGAAGTGTTAAGTCAGTGTCTTCACGGCAGTTGGTATGTAAATAAACAGTAGAGTATCGTTTACGTGATATTATAAAGTGACCTGAAATTGGCTTTATTAGTTACAGAACTTGACTTAGTACGTAAGTTATGCAGTCTGTTAATCCCTTCCCAAGAACGTAAACCTTATACTTTCAGTATGTTTAGGCTAATTTGTATTTTTCGTCTTCATTGTTTCACCAGTGTTGTTTTCGAAACCAGATTAGAACTATATGACATTTTAAATCCTCGCCAAATATAAGAATCACACTTTTTCCAACCCCTGTCTCGCGTTTTCACACCTTTCGACATTTATTAGTACAAAGCTCGTTTTTGTGAATCCCGGAGGCCCAATTCATAACCCAGTTAGGAACAGGGTGTTGGGTTGTATTAAAAATACCTAAATTTAAAAGTGTTTAATCCCTAGGCCTAAATTAATGATGTATTTGATTTAACTGTGGTAATTCTAAGTATTAGCTCCGCGCCTTTTTTACCTTGGAAACTGGTTTTTTCTACACTTTTAGGGCTTCTGATACTGGCCCTAAGCATTTGTTTGTTGTCAGCCAAATGGAATGTCCCTTCGCCGTGTTTAGTACTGGCCTGGAGGGTGAGGTACCCATAGGTTAACTAGTTCTTGCACTTGCCGGACGGGATATGAACCATTCCAAACAGACGTATATACCCGTGCTCTGTCTTGTGAAGATCGTGTATGGAAACCCTTTGTTGGATAGACTTCATGGGGTAATTGCAGGTTAATTACATTCATGCGACAAAAATTGAAGGTAAATCCATAATTAGCAACCAAAAAACTGTAGAAAAAGTCAAGTTAGAAGGAAATCGCCACCACGGAGCTGCTACTTAGATCTACCTTAATTGATGTTAGTAATTTATATGGATGTCAGTTTAATATATGTTTAGAATTTTGCAATTATTCTGCATTGGATAAATTTTGTATAATTATGGCTGAAAGTGAGAGGTAGCATCAATCAAGAATGTATTGAAAAATTCATTGAAATCTACAAGAACGAACCTTGTCTTTGGCAAATCAAATCCAAAGACTACCATAGGCCTAACAGGTTAAAAAAAGAAGCTGCATATTTTAAATTGGTAGAAAAAAGGATTGAATCTGCTGCTGCTGACAGGGACAGTGCCATGAAAAAATGGTAAAACTTTACTTTACTTTCGCACCCTATACCATGAAAACAAATTTTTTTCGTATCATGTTTGAAGACATGCAATAAATGAATATGCAAAAAGCTACAATAAACAGTAAGGGGGACCTTGTTGGGAATTTGGGTTTTTTGGGTTGGGGGAACAGTCACAAGTTCTCGCTAAAGAAATTCACGAAAAAATGGTTATTTTTTCTTAATTTTTGTAGATGTGTAATAAATTAATACGTGATAGGCTACAATAAACGATAAGGGGGGCCTTGTTGGGAATTCGGGGTTGTTCCTACACAATATTCAAACCATTGGCCTTTTACATTAGGAATTACTTTCAGCGAAGCTGGAAACAGCCTTTGGACTTTCAAACAATGTGGTTAGACAGTTAACGACCATCCAGTAGGCAGGAGCCCCGCTTGCCCAGATGTAAACATTCCAATTTGCTTTCGGCTGTCATACGGTGCAGACGTGTGTTCCTTCGCTCTCTGCCTTGAGTGCCTTTGAGCTGTTTTATCCTGGTGGGATCTTTCTTTGGTATTTCTAAGTATTAGCTCCACACAGACTGCATGGAATGGTTCTGTGAATACAAGAGACATTAGGGAGCCATATTTTTAAGAAGGGATTGGCTAAGGAAACCTATTATAAAAGGAACTATGCCAACCTAACGTACCCTAACCTAACCTAGCCTAGTAGGCCGTGTTAGTTAGCCAGGGGCCTCTGCCCCCAAAACCCCCTGGTGAAGGAAACTCCACTTTGTTCTGACACGATATACAAACTGTCAGTCCTTTACATTCGGAATTACTTTCAGCGAAGCTGGGAACGGCTGTTGAACTTTTGAACAAGGTGGTTAGGCAGTTAACTACCTTCAGGAAGGTGGGAGCACAGCCTGCCCTGATGTAAACATTCCATTTGCTTTTGGCTGCCGTGTGCTGCAGACGTGTTTCTAGCTCTCTGCCCTGACTGATGTTGAGCTGTTTTCCTGGTGGGATCTTTTCTTGTTTTTTGCATAATGAATGTAGATAAATCTCATAAGCCCTCCTTCCCCCAGTGTGTGTGCCCTGGGGTAGGGGTTAAGAAGTGCAATAGCTTCCATACCCATGTTTCTATGGACCCGCATGCCCTTTGCTTCTCTTGTAGGGGACATGTGTGTTCTGTAATTCACCTTGTTCGGATTGTTATTCCTAGTCTGTCGAGCAATGGGTGAAGCTTTGGGGGAGGAGACAGTACCAAAGGAAGCCCGCCAAAGCATCATCTGAGGGTTATACGCCCAGGATGACTCCCTAGGTGGCTGACCCGTCGCAATCATTTCTCCCTCCCAGCAAGCTTCCCCTTCTTGCTGCATCTCCTTCGGGTGAGGACTCCCCCTCATCTTCTTCACTCCCTTCGTCGGGTGTGGAAGGCTGCGGGGAAGTGGACGATCAGGACATCCTCTCGGGGGTCTTTCCTCGCTCTGGTAGGGAATTTTTTCTCCTGGAGCAAGCAGGGGCTCCCTCCTTTGACCCAACTTTGCCTTCAGGTTTGGCGGTGGAGACTTCTCTCGGTAGGCAGGTTGCAGACCTCGCCTCTACCTGGCTTCACCTGGGTCTGCCTGGCATTCCGTCATTGGAGGGCCTGATATCCCATCTGTCTGGCAATCCTGTGACTACCCTTGCCGCAGCCACTTCCACCACATCAACAGTCATCATGACGTCTTTTGCCAAGTTACCAATGACTGATGCTACTGTGTTCTGTTAGAGTGCTGCGGGGCTACCTGAAGAGAATTTACCATCTCTGGCCTGAGTGTCAACGACTCTTTGTCAGCGCTGGCTCATCCAAGAAAGAAGTGTCCAGGAACACAATCTCTTTCTGGCTTCGTGAGACGATGAGGAGAGCGTATTCTGCTACTGGAGAAGACGACACCGGTACGCTTCATGAAGTCCGCAGCATTGGTCCGTCCCTTGCATTCTGGAAGAACCTGTTGGTCCCACAGGTTTTGAAGGCAGGGGTGTGGTCCCAACAGACCACCTTCACTTCCATCTACCTTCAGGATGTTGCCCACAAGTCCTTGGACACTTTTTCCTTGGGTCTTGTGGTGGCTGCTCAACAAGTTTTGTAGCTTACCCGGCTCCTCTAACAGGACAGGTTGCGTCTCGCCTAAGATGTACGGTTGTGGATGGGAGAATGAGTGTGGAGTGATGGCCTCTCTTCCTTCTCTTCATCTCGGTTCTCTTCCTACGGGCAGGGAGCGGACATGCCATTACATGCTGGATCTGGCGGTCGATGCAGGTAAGCACTCAACTAGAGCTTGTGTTCTATTTCCCTTCAGGCGCATAGAAGCAGTCCCACTCCTTCCTCTAGCAAGGGGAGGCAGGAGGCCATGACAATAAGACAAACCCAATGCTTGTTTGTTCCGACACGATATACAAACTGTCGGTCCTTTACATTAGGAATTACTTTCAGCGTAAGGTGGACACTGCCGTTAAACTCTTGAGCAAGGTGATTAGACAGTAACTACCGCCAGGTAGGTGGGAATACGCACCTGCCCGCATGTAAACATTCCAGTTTGCTTTCAGCCGTCATGCGTTGCAGACATGGTTTCGGATCTCTCCGCCTGACTGTCGTTAAGCTCTTATTTCCCAGTGGGATCTTTCTGTATTTTTGTGTATATATCACGTGTGTTTGATATTTATTAATACAAACCCATGTTGTTCCGACACAATATACAAACCATTGGTCCTTTACATTAGGGGGATTACTTTCAGGCATAGGCTGGAAACAGCCATTGATCTTCAGACAAGGTGGTTAGGCAGTTAACTACCGTCCGGGAGGCGGGAATACCACCTGCCTGGATGTAAACATTCCAATTTGCTTTCGGGTGTCGTGGAATGCGGACGTTGTTCTTTGCTGTCTACTTGACTGCCCTTTTTCAGCCTTCTGGTGGGACATTTCCTTCTTTTTGTTTTGAGAATGACTGTTGACAAACCTTCTAAACCCTCCTATCCCCAGCGTGTGTGTCCTGGGGTGGGAGGCAAGAAATGTGATACCTTTCGTTCTAGCATCGACACGAACCCACACACCCTTTGTCCAACTTGCAGGGGACGTGTGTTCGTGCGACGCTCCTTGTAGCGAGTGTTGTTCCTGGTCTCCCGAGCAATGGAAGAGGTTCAAAGGGAGGAGACGCTACCGTCGGAAGCTGGCCAAGGGATTTTCCGAGGGTAACGCCCCAACGACTCCAGTGGTGGCTAATGTGTCGGGTTCATTTCTACCTCCCTGCGAACTTCCCTGCTTGCTCCCTCTCCCTCGGGTGAGGACTCCCCCTCCCCTTCCTCATTCATTTTATCAGGTGTGGAAGGGTGTGGGGGGGCAGTTGATCAGGACACCCTCTCGGGGGTCTCTTCTCGAGCGGGGGGTGGGGGGGAATTTTTCCCTCAGAGCGAGCAGAGACTTCCCAGTTTAACCCGACTGTTTCCTCAGGTGTAGGGCTGGATACGGACCAGGTATCAGACCTATCCTCGGCCTGGTTACACCTGGGTCTACCTGGCGTTCCGTCACTGGAAGGCCTGGTGTCTCATCTGTCTGGCGCTCCAGTAACAACGCATTCGGCTACCACTACCACCACCACGTCTGTCACCATGTCTGCTTTCACCAAGCTGGCCATGTTGGTGGCTTCACACCTGGACACCCAGGTTTCAGCTGCAGCTGCCCCTGCCTCTCACCATTCTATGCCGCTGCCTCCTGAGTTCCTGGCCCCGCTCTCTCGATCTGGGCCTTCCTACATGGTGACGTCGTCGGTGCCGTATATGACTGTTTCTGCCCCTGTTGATGACCCTGGCCCATTTTTTACTATGGTTCCAGCCCCTCGCTTCCCTGTCTCTCGCCCGGCTTGACTACTGACACGCCTCCCATGCCTCCAACCCTGGCTCGACCCGGCCTGACTGCCCACGCGCCACCCGTGCCTTCATCCCTGGCTCCTCCTCCGCATATTCCTGGCTGCCGCGCTGATGTTCCTGCCCCGGTAACTGCTGGTCCAAGCACCGTCTACGTTGCCTGGGCTGCTCCTGCTGCTGTGGGCCCCCCGGCTGCTCCTGCATGGTTTGGGGACCTGACTTCAATCCTGAGGAAAATGGCAAAGAAGTCAAGGAAGAGATCTAGAAAGGTGTCTTCATCTTTGTCTTCGTCTTCATCATCATCTTCGTCTGCTACCTCTTCTTCCTCTTCTCCTTCTGAGGCTTCCCAGCCAAAGAAGAAGAAGAAGCTCCCCCCCCGAAGAAGTCTCATACCAAGACCTCTAAGGGACTGCCTCCTTCCACAGGGAAGGCAGTGGGATCTCTCGCTGGCTCTTCCCGATCCATGGATCAGGGAACCGCTGCTCTGGCCCCCAGGTCAGTCGCATCGGGAGCCAAGGGCATGCAGACCATGGTCCGCACTCCCCTGCTGTGCCAAAGAAACCTGCTTTTAAGGCCAGCAGGTCCACGTCGGACACTCGTGCGCGAGTTGCTCCGAGTACCCAGGTTTCCAAGGAGACCTGGGTACCCCAGGCTGATACGGGAGAAACTTCTCGCCATACAGACTTGGGCGTGGGGCAAGAGAAAGAGTCCGGGCATGCAGGTGCCCCGACTCTTCCTGCTGGTATTTCCTTGAGTGCCAAGCCAGGTTCCCAGGAAAGTGCTTCGGTTCCTCGGGCCCGAACGCCTGGAGAAGCAGAGAAGAGGTCCCCTGCTCAGTCTTCCTGAGAGGCTACGGCCTCAAAGAAGACTGGGCCGCGTCTAGAGGACAGCGCAAGCTCGCGCCAGTCAGCTGCGCGCTCGGCTCCTCCCAGTCCCTGGCCTCGTCCGCGCGCTCAGCCTGGCTCGGGAGACTGCTTCGCCTAGGGGTAAGCACTCTCCTCGACCTGGGCTGCCGTCACCACCGCGGGTTGGTGACCGCTCCCGGCCCGCTGCTCCTGTTGGTCCTGCCAGCAAGGCCAGTGGGAGCACCCAATCCTCCTCGCCCGTCCCCTCTACCTCCTGGGCTCCTTCCAAGGGGCACGAGTCAGACAGGAAGAACTCTGGCGAGTTTTCTCCCAGGGCTCAACCAGGTCTCACGCCCACGTGGTGCAGGAAGGATCACTGGGGTCTGCCGAGGTTCTCCCTCCTGCAGGGAGAGTAGATCGGGAGGACTGCACTCTGGAAGGACTTGAGGGTCCTCTTCCTCAGGATGCGGACACCCCTGAGATACAGAGGACATTTGCTGAGGTTATTGCGCTGATTCGTCAACACAATGACCTCGGGGAAGGGACCACGGCCTCAACTGTGGATCGTCCGTCGAGCCTCGAATCCTACTGGGGACCCAAGAAGGAACCCAAGGCTTCAGTGGGGCTGCCGTGGTCCACACTTGCCGAAGAAGTCCTCGACCAGGTGAATGGTCTTGTGTCTGGGCAAGACAATTCACTTAGATCGAACCGCTTGGACGAGCTTCTTTCTCCCCCCCCCCGCCTCGCCAGAAGCACTTCTGCGCACCATCTGAGAGGTCATTGCCGCCTTAACAGGCTGACCCGGACCTGGTACGTCTGGATCCGGGTCTTACATTGCAGCAGCTTACTGCAGAGAGCATCTCCCTCTCTCAGCAAGAAGCCGCAACCCTGGAAGCCACCGCCATGGCGGCCTTCCAGGCAGTCTCCTGGCTCGATCTGTGGTCCTTCACAGTATCGAAGGTAGCTACTTTCTCGGGCAATATCATACCCGGGGAGGACTCCGTCTTTGGGAGACTATGCCAGTCTGGGGGTAGGGCCATCTCCTACCTCGCCCACCAGAAGGCAAACCTGTGGGCAAACCTTTTCCTGAAGCAGAGAGACGCCGTTCTCTCTCGCTTCTCCAGGTCTGTAGGACCCGAGTCAGCAATGACCCTGCGGAATGGACCGTTGTTGGGTTCTGCCTCTCTTCTTCCCTAGGGCGTTGGTGGATGCCGCGGTGGACAAGCACCGGGCCGATGACAGCGACTGGCTTGTCCACCAGGCAGTGGCCAAGACCTCTGGGTCTTCATGTTCCACTGCAATCAGGCCCCCAGGCCAGGCTGGCACTTCCTTGCCGCTAAGAAGTCCCAGTCTTCGAAGGTGTCCCATAGGAACACCCAGCCTTCTTCTTCCTCTAGAAAGAGCAGGTCTTCCCGCCCCTTTCAGCCTGCTTTCCAACCCGGTAAAGTTGGCAAGAGGAAGAAGAAGAAGGGGAAATGCTAGGGGCAGCATCCCCCCCCCAAAAAAAAAGCTGCCGAAGGTGGGGGGGTTGCCTGTCGAGCCATTGGGCAACATGGCAGCGACATGGAGCCGAGACCTGGATAGTGGATGTCCTTCGGGAGGGATATCTACTACCCTTCCCACATACATCCAAGGAACTCCGAAGGACACCGCACTACAGGAAGAAGCGCAAGCCATGCTGAGCAAGGGTGCTGTGGCAGTCATGTCGGACCAGTCTCCAGGCTTTTACAGTCGTATCTTTCTCGTAGAGAAAGCCTCAGGGGGATGGAGACCAGTCATAGACCTCTTTCCCCTGAACTGATTCGTTCACCAGACTCGATTCACGATGGAAACAGCATGATCCGTGCTTGCTTCCATCAGGGAGAATGACTTCATGCTGACGGTGGACTTGAGGGATGCGTATTTCCAAATATCCATTCATCCGTCCTCTCGCAAGTACCTCCACTTTATCCTTGGGGAGATGGTCTTCCAATTCAGGGCACTTTGCTTCGGGCTCTCGACCGCTCCCCAGATATTCACGAGAGTCTTCTCGCTTGTGTCAGCTTGGGCCCACTCGCATGGGATGCGTCTACTGAGGTATCTCGACAACTGGCTGGTCCTGGTGAGCTCCCGCTCGCAGTTGCTACAGGACAGGGATCAGCTCCTCGAGTTTTGCCTCGATCTTGGGATCCTGGTGAACCTCCAGAAGTCAGATCTCATCCCCAAGCAGAGGATAAAGTACCTGGGCATGCTGATAGACTCGGTGGCAGCGAAAGTCTTTCCTCGGACTCTCGTATCAGCAGGTTCAGGCAGGCAGCACACCTGTTCCTGTCACGACAGGAGCAGCCAGCCCGGCAATGGCAAGTTGTCATCGGTCACCTGTCGTTGCTGAAGAAGCTAGTACCTCATGGGCGTCTTCACCTGCAGTCTCTACAATGGAGACTAAAGGAGTATTGGTCCCAGTCCCGAAACCCCCAGTCCTTTCTCATTCCTCTTTCCAAGGAGGTGAGAGAGGACCTTCGCTGGTGGATGGACGACAGGAACCTCCTGATAGGAGTATCCTTGCATATTCCCCCTCCGGACATGCTGCTATTTTCAGACACATTGATCGAGGGATGGGGCGCACACCTGGAGGAGTTGCTGACTTCAGGAATTGGCACCAAGACAACAAGTGCCTTCATATCAACATCCTGGAACTCAAGCCAGCCTTCCTGGCTCTCCAAGAGTTCCAGGATCGAGTGATGGGACACTCCACGGTACTGATGAGCAACAATACCAGGGTAGTGGCATACGTCAACGAGTAGGGGGGCTTAGTGTCCCTCCCGCTCCACCAGTTGACAATGCAGGTGCATGAGTGGGCGCTGGCTCACTTGGTAGAGCTGTCAGCCAGGTACATTCCAGGCAAGAGGAATGTCGTGGCAGACAAGTTCAGCTGCCAAAATCAAGTGATAGGAACCGAATGGTCCCTTCACTCGAAAGTGACGGATGGGCTATTCGACCTATGGGGGCGTCCAGCCATCAACCTGTTCGCCACTCGGCACAACAGAAAACTCCAGGTCTTCTACTCGGTCGTGCTGAACCCATGGGCCGCTGCAGAGGACACGTTCCAGCACCCTTGGGATAACCTCGACGTATACGCCTTTCCTCCATTATGTCTGATTCGCCAAGTGATGATCATTCCGAATCTCAGAATGATTCTGGTGGCACCCAAATGGCAGCAGGCCGTTTGATATCCCGACCTGCTAGCTCTCCTCTCCGAGGCGCCGAGAGAGATTCCCCACTGGCCCAACCTGCTATGTCAACCTCATGTAGAGCGGTACCACCAGGCAGTGCAGTCCCTGTGTCTTCACGGCTGAAGGTTATCCACCATCTCCTGTGAGCGAGAGGCTTTTCACGCCACGCAGCAACAGAGATGGCAGGGTACCTCAGATGATCCTCCGCAGCGTTATACCAGGGAAAGTGGTCCGTCTTCTGTGGTTGTTGTCGTCGACGGGGTATCTCTCCGGTCGGAGCTACTATTCAGCAGGTTATGGACTTCCTTGTCTTCCTTCGTTGAGAGAAGCTTCTCTCCGTTTCAGCTGTAAAAGGCTACCGCGCCGCACTCAGCCTAGTCTTGCGGCTGAAAGGAGTAGGCATCTCTTCCTCCTTCGAGATTTCCCTACTGATGAGAAGCTTTGAAAGGTCTTGCCCACCAGGGGTCTCAGGCCCCCTGCATGGGATGTGACTGTCATTCTAAGGAGCCTGACTCGTGCACCGTACAAGCCTTTACGAGAGTTGTCAGACAGGGATCTGACCCTCAAGACCTTCTTCCTGCTGGCCCTGGCATTGGCGAAGAGAGTTGGCAAACTACACAGACTTTCCTTTGATGTTAAACACTCGAGGGGATGGGGATCAAGTTATACTGGATTTCATCCCGGATTTCATAGTGAAGCCAGAATCCTTCGGTCCCAGATAAGATGCTACTGTGTCCTGTTAGAGTGCTGCGGTGCTATCTGAAGAATACTCGACATCTCCGGCCTGAGTGTCAACGACTCTTCGTTAGTACTGGCTCAACCAAGAAAGAAGTGTCCAAGAACACCATCTCCTTTTGGCTTCATAAGGAGACGATAAGACGACACCGGTGCAGCCGTCTGAGGAGAGGAGAGCGTTATTCTGCTACAGGAGAAGTGCGAGGGTGTGTGGTCCCAACAGACTACTTTCACTTCCTTCTACCTCCGGGATGTTGCTTGCAAGTCCTGGACACTTTTTCTTGGGTCCTGAGAGCTCACAAGTTGTGTAGCTTATCCAGCTTCCTTAATAGGAAGGTTGTCCGGTTGTGATTGGGAGCATTGGTCCTGGCTCTCTTCCCTCACATTCCAGAAGAACTCAGATTCCTGGGAGCTCCTTCCAACCAGTAAGTCTCCTAATGTAAAGGACCCAATGAGGGTTTGTCATATGTTGTGTCGGACGTTTCCTCTTTCATGCAATTTGACAAAAAGTAAATTCTTTTGTAGTTTTTTTTCCTGACTATACAAACCTGAGGTCTTTCAGTTTATGCCCACCTCATGCCACCCCTCAATCTGATATCTGGGAACAAATCACAATTTTTAAAAGGCAAATTGTAATGTTTACATCTGGGCAGCCACCCCTCAATACTCCCGCATCCCGGATCCCGGACTTAACTGCCTAACCACCTTGTTTGAAGTTCAACGGCTGTTTCCAGCCTACGCCTGAAAGTAATCCCCTAATGTAAAAGGCCCTTGGGTTTGTATAGTTAGGAAAAATACAATTTACTTTTAAAAATTGTGATATTTGTGATAACCTTGCATAGCTGTCCTTGTGCTGTGCCTTAGGTTTGATGGCCAAGGGCGTATTTAAGGAGCGTAACCGAGTGGTAATGCTTCTCTTCCAGTAGCCCTTTATTTAGATACTGAAGGCATTCCCCTGTACAATCAGAAATATTAGAGTGGGACATAATATCTTCGCTACCCTACATTGATCGGGACGTAAGAGTTCGCTTCTTTTCTTGGGCTCCTGCCCTCTGTGTACAAGGGTGTGACTACTTCCTTCCTACTTGTGCTGAGTGTTGTTTTTGCTGCCTGCACTGAGAGAGTTGCAGGGCAGGTGGGAGGTTGCGGGCATCATCTGTAAGTTACGCTTCCACGGCGCCCTTGGTAGCCTCCCCTCCGTCCTTCTCTCTTCCCGTAGGTTCTTCCTTATCTCTCCTTCGGTAGAGATCTCTCTCCTTCGCCCTCTTCGCTCGCTCATCGGGCGAAGACCGCAAGGGGGGAGGGGGCGGGTGGTCAGGTGACCTCTTCTTGGGTACCTCCTCTCGCTGCGTAGGGCAGTTTCCCTCGTAGCGAGAGGAGTTTCCCCTCTCTAATCATCTTTGCTTTTTCTTTCAGGTTGACAGTGAGCATCACAAACACAGCAGTAGTTGGCTGGATATCTCAGGGGGTATCTCGCATGAAGGAGTCCCGACATTCATTTAGTGCTGCTTCGGGATCAACCACAATACCTAGCTGGATGACATAGTTCCACGTCGGGATCGTTCCGACTCTGTTCCCGCCGATGTGGATCAACCACTGACATTGCTGGCCTTCATGTATACTGTGGAAATGCCTCTGGCATATCTGTGGTCCATCTGCTCCTGCTGTTCCCTGTGTTATGCTCTTGTTAACTTGACGACAGTCTCTGGGCAGCTCTTCCTGGTCTCCTGCCACAGCCGTCCTGATCATTCCTGTCGCTGCTGGTGACTTTCATGTGACGCTCCTGGCTATTGCAGTAGCTCCTGCCTTCCGAACCGCTTCCATAGCTCCTGCATCGGCTGTCCTGATCATGCCTGCTGCTTTTCTTGGTGGTCATGCCCAGGGCCACTTCCTTTGTGTTCCTGCCAGCTACCCTGGAGGTTATGATGTCCGCCATCCTGTAGAAGATGTCGGCGTGAAGGTGAAGGAAGTTGCCTTGTGGAAAGTGACATTCCTGGCTGTTGCAGTAGCTCCTGCCTTCCGAACCACTGCCGTAGTCCTGCATTAGCTGTCCTGATCATGCCTGCTGCTTCTCCTGGTGGTCGTGTCCTGGGCCACTTCCATTGTGTTCCTGCCTGACTGCCCTGGAGGTTACCATGTTTCGTCTCCACCATCCTTTAGAAGATGTCGGAGTGGAGGTGAAGCCACCGTCTTCTTCATCTTATCTTCGATTTTGTCTTCTGCTGCCTCTTCCCTTCCTCTCCCGAGGTCCAAGGAGGTTCCGGGAATCGGACAGACCTCCGTCGGCCAGGAGAGGAAGGCTGCTTCTTGCCCTTGATGGCCTTGGACATCTAGGGACTGCCTCCTTCCGAGGAGGCAGTGGGTCTCTCGTTGGCTCTTCCCGATCTTCGGGTTAGGAAACCGATTCACATACCCCTCTGTTTTGTGTTTCAGGAGCCACAGGCGCACAGACCTCAGTTTGCGATCCCATTCCCAGTCCTAGAGGTTCCGCATCTAAGATGGGGACTGCTTCGGGCACTCGTTTGCGAGCCGCTCCGAGTTCTCGAGATTCTATGGAATATCGAGTATCCCGATCTGGTCTGGAGAGTATTTCCTCGGCCCAGTTTGGGGGCAGTGCGAGAGAAAGGGCCGAGTCACCCAGGTGTCTCAGCTCTTCCTGCCAGCACCACAAGCGCTCACTGAGTGCTTGCCAGTGCTCGGTCGGGTTCCCAGCCTGGTGTCTCAATCCTGTCAGTTCAAACACCAGAAGAATCAGGGAAGAGATTTCCCACAGGAGGGACTGACTCTCTTCTGGGAGACAAGTTTCTCTCATTGGCTCTTCCTGCCCAAGGGCGGGAACCGATTCGCATTCTCCTGTGGGGTCTGGCATTTCGGGGGCCGTGCCAGTCTTGGAAGTCTGCTTCTAAGTCTGGTTCTGTGCCTGGATCTTTCGATCTCTTAGGAAACTGAAAGCAGCCACTCCCAAGTTTTGGGAGTCTCGTGGGTAGCTCAAATTCTATGAATCATGAGCGCTCTCCTGACGAGAGGTACAGAACGAGAGAAAGTGCCGAGACACCCAGGTGTCTAGGTGCCGAGACACGCCAGGTGTCTGGGTGCCGAGACGCCAGGTGTCTCAATACTGCCTGCCAACTGTTTCGGTTGCTCAACTGGGTTTCATCCTTGTGTCTTGAACCTTATGGTTCGAGCACGTAGGATAGCAGACACAGAATTCCCCTTTGAAGCTTCTTCTCGAGGGGCCTCGGCCTTGAAGGAGTTTAGAGTTCGGGAAACTAGCAATAGTTCACAGCAGGCGAGTTCCGCCCTGTCCAGTTCCGAGACTGGCTCAGCTCAGCTCGGCTCTCCCTGCCTGCCTCCCAGTCTGGATCACATTCACGTGATCGGCTCTCGGCTCGGCCCCACTTGGTTTTTTTTCCGAATCGGCTTCTTGGCTATGTTCGAGTGAACCTTTTGCTCTTCCCAGGAAAGCGCTTTGCCATGGCACAAGCGCTCTTCTTCCCCCGTGTGGCGGTAATCTCCTTCGGTTGATTATCGCTCACAGTCTGCCTCTCCTGCTGGTCTTACTGGCAGGACAGGTTGGGGTTCTCCTTCTCCTCACCTGTTCTCTTTTCCTCTCAGTCGTTCCGAGAGGTGCAAGACGGACAGAGAGAGCTCTTTGGAGTTTGGCTTCCTGGCGTGCTTTGTGTGTCGGTCCCCCAATTCTCTTGTAGTACAACCAGGCACCCTAGGAGGGTTTCATGGGATCTGTCAAGGCTCCCTCCAAGGGGAGAGGTACAGGAGTTTCACACTTCGGAAGCAGCAATTGCCCTCGTTTTCCAGAGAACTTCACGCCGACTCGTCAGCGCGAGGATCCCTGGGACAGGACCTCGATTCCCCAATGAATAATCTTCATCACTCGCAACCCTTGCAGTTCCTGAGGGGCTGAGTGTCGGGGGCTGCCGTGGTCCTCGCTTCCGAGAGCGTTCCTCACCAGATGAACTTTTCTTCAGAGAAGGAGTTCATTCAGGTCGAGACACCAAGCTTCTCCCCTGCCTTGACAGAATATGAATTCTTGTCTCAGAGGGTCTTGCCGACTGCAGTTCTGTGGGCAATTCTGGTGCTAAGAAGAAGGACTTTGTCCCAATTTGGATCTCCGGTTTCGTAAGTCCGAGTTGGCACAACCCTTAGGAACAAACCTGACTTGGCTCTGCCTTTCTCTTGCAGAGATTTGCCAGATACCTTGGTAATCAACGTTCGTACCAGGGCACTGCCTTGTCCTTTGGACAGTGGCCAAGACCTTTGAGTCTTAGTTATCTCGATTCGACCTCGAGTTCAAGCCAGCCCCCCCCCCCCTCAACTCCTAAGAAGTCCCAGGCTTCGATATAAGATTGCGTAACTTAGCCCTCTCCTACCCTTCTAGGAAAGTGCACATAACTGTGTCTCTTTCCACCCTCTTTCCCATAAGGGAGGAGGGAAGAAGGGAAGAGAGAAAGAAGTATCAACCGGGAAGCTCTCCTACTGCAGATTCCTGAATGAAATGATACTTATCAAGTCTCTAGAGCTGGCAGCGACATTGCCGAGACCTGGGAATGGATTCCTTCAGGAGAAGTATCTATTTCCCTTAGGTCTCGGCAATTCTTTTCATCCCGTTTCCTCTCCCTGCTCCCGATTCAGAAAATGCCAGCTCAGCTAGAGCTAATTGTGTCGGTATCCTGTCATCTTGCAGAAGCTTCCCCATGGCGGAGAATGGAAGTCTGCTTCCATTCCTCCGTCCTTCTTTCCTCTTCGAAGTATAAGGAAGGAGTTAGGCTAATGCTCGATTGAAGGAACCTTTGAATATGCTTGCATATTCACCTCACATCGTGTGTCTACTTACGGATTCACCGATCGAGGAATAGGCACATACCTGTAAGACTTTGTCTTGAAGGTGTGTGACCAAGATGATTAGTACCTTCTCATCACCATCCTGGGCTCAAGGCAGCCCTCTGGCCTTGCGAGAATTCAGGATGAGTTTTGCAACACTCAGTGGTTCGTTGAACAACAAAACCACAGTAGTGGCATTTGTGACAAACAAGAGGGAATAATTTTTTCCTCCTGTTTCATCTGTCGACACTTGCAGGTACTCGGGTGTTCTATAGCGCACACATCTCAATTAGCCAGATGCATCCCCGGTGGGGATGTATTGATAGGCAAGCTTGGCCTTGGGTTTGAGTGATTAGGACGGAACGTGCTGCTCACTCGAAGATTCACGAAGAGACTGCTCGACTGAGAAATCCCTACCGTCTTTCTGTTACCTCCCTGCACAACAAATAGGTAGTTTTCTCGCTCCTTCATACCAGACCCAGGGGCCGCTACAGTGAGGCATGCTGTCTTTCTGGGACACTCGATAACTACGTTTTTCCCTCTGTATTTGTCTGTTTCGCTAGGGGTTCTCAAGCATTGCTCACCCTGAGTTACAGACAAATGCCAGAAGACTTCGCCTCTCGCCCGACCTGATAGCTAAGGTATCGAGAAGAGTTCTGCTTGACCCAACCTCCTGTAGCAGCTACACAAGGAGCGGTTCTTTGGGAGACCTTCCAGCTTCCCTTGCAAGCATGGTCTTTCTCGCTGAGCGGCAGCGTATATAGCTAGATATCTCTTGAAGTCCTCTGCAACACTCTCAGGGACTGGAGTCATCTTCGCTGGTTGGTGTCGTTGATGTAACTTCTTCTTGGGTCAGAGTCACTCTTCAAGTCTGGACTTCCTTGTCTTCTCTGCTGAGGGTTGCTTCTCTCCCTTTCATTTGTGAAGAACATAGGCCCTTGCGACTTAGTCTTCTATCTGAAGTAGCCTTCTTCTCCTCAGTCGAGATTTAGCCACAGATGAGAAGCTTCTTTGGTCTTGCTGTCCCAGGGAACTGTTCCCTGGGTGGCATGTGACTTTCATTTAGGATTCCTGTCCCATGCTGCACGCGCCCTTACGAGAGTCGTCGGATAGAGATGTGCCCTCTTATGACCATCTCTCATCTTGCTCCAGCCTTGGCGTAGAAGATGGAAGAACAGGTGAAGGGGATCAATACCTTGACTCCTCAAATGTTATAGGTGGACTCTGAATCCTTCGGCATCTGTTGTCGGGTTTGAGTCCTTCTTGTTCCCCTCCTCCTTGGACTTTGTGTTGATGATCTGGATCATTCATTACTTTGTCCTTTAGGGAGCTGTGGTACTTTCCGAAAAGGCTCGACACTCCTAGCTTGGATGTCATCAAAATTTTCTCTAGCACTCTCTCTCCCAAGGAAGAAGTGTCTAAGGACACATCTTCCTCCTGGCTTCGTGAAGCGATTGAAGGAGGTACTCGGCAGCTGACGACGATGATGCGGTACCTTCCACCCGAGAGCTCACGAAGTCAATGGCTTGGTCCATCCCTCACATTCCAGAAGTTTCTGTCAGTCTGGAAGCAAGACATGGTCTCATAGACCACACCCTTGTCTTCCTATGGTCTTGCCCACAGGCCCTTGGAACCTTTTTTCCTTGGCCCTGTGGTGGCTGCTCAACAAGTTGTGTTTTCTTACCCGGCTCCTTCAAGAGGACTAGTAGCATCTCGCCTAAAGTGTTGGTTCTGGAAGTGAGAAGGAGACTGAGAGTGACTGGCCTCTCTTCCTCCTCCTTCCCTGTCCTTCCATCTCTCTTCCTTTGGGATGAGAATAGGACTCGAACCAATACTTGCTAGACCTGGCGCTGATGCAGTAAGACTACACATCGAGCACCAGTTCTATTTTTCTCCTAGAATCGTAGAAGCAATTCCGCTCCTACCTCTAGCAAGGGGAGGAAGGAGACTGGCAATAAGGGAAACCCTATCTCAGCTTTTCCTTACTGCCTCCGACTCTAAGATTCTTCCAGCCTATTTTGTATGAGTTACGTTTCCTCACTCACACGAAAAGGTCCAGTATCTGACATTTGATCTTGCAGTTCCTACACTCCAATCAATATGTCAGAGGCTTGGTACTCCTCCTTGCTCTTTCGACCAGGAGGAGTAGCCCAGGTGTGCAGAACTCCAGTCAGTTCAGGAGACTCACTCAGATTTCTCCCTCCAACCAGTGAGTCTTCCTAATGTAAAGGATCAACGGTTTGTATATCGTGTCAGAACAAATGACAGTTTTTGAAAGTAAATTGTATTTTTCCTAACTATACAAACCTGAGGTCCTTTACATTACATATTGTGCCCGCCTCATGCCACCCCTCAATCAGAACCTGAACCGAAAGGCAAACTGCCTAACCACCTTGCTCAAGAGTTTATGGCCGTTTCCACCCTATGCTGAAAGTAATTCCTAATGTAAAGGACCTCAAGTTTTTATAGTTAGGAAAAATACAATTTACTTTCAAAAATTGTGATTTTTTAATGCATATCAGATATTAAGACCTAACTTCTGAGTGTTTCCCCATGTACTGTAAAAAGAAAATGGGATTGCTTCAATACTATATAAGAGAAAATGGATGTTACCTGAAAATAGGAGTACAGTAACTTGAATAGTTTTCAGACTTAAATGTAAGCCATATATTTTTAAGGGTAATGTTGTAAGATGACTTTGAAATGATATTCAAGTGTTTTAGATGATAGTTTAAGGTATATTCTGTGTAGGATGATAGTTAAAGGTACACATTTGGAGTTTGAGCTATTAAAATAGGCAGTTACAAACATTTTTAGAGGGGTCTTTGTTGTTTGAACTATTAAAATAGCTGGGTATGAGCATTTTTAGAGGAGGATGTCAAATATTTGCTGATTTTAGCAATTCATGGGTGGTTGTGGTCCCTATCCCCCATGAATGCTTACACACACACACACACACACACACACACACACACACACACACACACACACACACACACACACACTCTCTCTCTCTCTCTCTCTCTCTCTCTCTCTCTCTCTCTCTCTCTCTCTCTCTCTCTCTCTCTCTCTCAATTGTAAATTTAGTTTTTATCTTTTACTTTCAGGTACAGGATCAGGGTAAAACAATGCAGGAAGAACATGCTGAAGAACGAGAGGTTTTGCAGTCTATTTATGAAGGCGATAACAATTTTTGCATGATAAATGACACTACATTTCAGTATAAGGTAAGTATATTATAGTCACCTAGATTATTTTTTGCTAGAAAATTATTTGCATTATTAATAGATCATCTCCATCTGTGGAAGTTAGTAGTATCCAACCATTGATGCGATGAAGTTTCAATTACAGAATGTTAATTGAATCTCTTAACATATCCCATATTACTCTTCATTGGTGTCAGCCATCGGGGGCTATGATCCTTCCTCTGTGTGTGTCATAATTGCAAGCCTGGATAATGTTAGAAATCACCTGGAAAGGTATTGAATTGAATTATTCTTTGATAAAGCTGTTAGCAATCCCCTGTCTCCATATGCATTACATCAGATCACTGGGTGTCATAAACACTTAAAAGGTGTCAAACACCCTTCTTGAATTGAGGGTTTTGTTCTGTCTATCAAGACTCTTAATTGCCCTGGCTGCAAACAGGTCTACAGTACTCATATCAGTTCTGGCAAGACCTCTTCTTTGGTTGAAGAAAAGGTGTCTCATGTGCCAGAGGATCTGATGGGACTGGACGGTCCAGCAGCTTCTGTGGAACCCCTGCAGGGTGTGTTTTGGCTTTATGTCCTTTTCATATGATCAATAAGGTTTTTTATACAGTCATTAGTACATGAAAGGATAACAACAAAAACTCCAAGCCTTATACTGATACAGTACCTTATTTACAAAAATACTCATGCATGTTAGACAGTCCAGTTCTTTGTGACAGTACAACCCTACCTAACCAATCAGCTAATTTAGACCTTAGCATACATATATATATAGTATAAAGTGTTGCTCCAGTCTTTACCTAATACCTTAGCCTAAGTAACTTAACATTAAGAAATTTTAATCTAATTGTCTTACCCTAATAACACAAGTTATTCAATCTTTCCTTAACTTAAATATCTTAACCTCACAGCAATACCATGAAATGTAGTAAATTTTTCCCTAATAGATACACCATAAAGTTATCAATTTTCCCTTTTACAGTAGTGTACAGTTGAACCCCACCTGTTCGTGGTTCAGCTTTCGTGGCTTCAGTTAATTGCAGATTTTTCTGTGGAACGTATCTCCAAATTATTCATGGAAAACTTGCCTATTCGAAGATATTTTAGTAGAGCAATATTCACTAATTACCGTAAAGGCAGGCCCCAGTTATTGGCAGGGTGCCGTTCCCGATGGCATGACGATAACCAAAAATCAGTGATAATAGCACTGATCCCTGATTAGCAGCGCCGATAACTGGTGATCAGCGCCGCCGATAAGAGGCGATCGGCGCTGATAAACCGGTTTTCAGCGACGATAAGCGGTTATCAGCAACGAAAATCTGGTTATTGTCGTCGCTAGACAAATGCCATAAAACCGGATCACCGGTAACCGAGGCTGCCAATAACCAGGGACTGCCTGTGTTTTCATATTATTCTTATGCCTAAATATATCAATTTTTTATAAAAAAAATTATTTACAGTATTAATTTTCAAATAATATTAAGATTAATAAGATTAAATAATAATAATAGTAATTTTTATATAAGCTACTTACCAAGTAATTACATAGCTATTAGTTTCTATTAACTGGCAGCTAGAATTTTGAAATTCACGGTAGCGCTACTTTTGTTTTGGCTAGGTGAGTGACCCCGCCCACTTTTGGGGTAAGAGAGGAACCAGCTTAGCAAATGATGAGCTCAATATGTTTCTGCCAGCTGATTGGCAGCAGCAGTTTTTTGAAATTTCTCTTCTCTGTTGATCTTGGATCATTGGTGAAGTATTTGCTTTATGGTAGCCTTTTCGGCACAATTAGTTAGTGTCAGTTTTTCTTTGAAGACTACTATTACAAATTTGACACTTATTTGGACTTTCCTTACTTGGCTTGTCAGCATGTCTGACTTGGGCTCTCAAAGTGTTAGGTAATGCAGTAAAGGCTGCAATATAAGACTGATTAAAGCCTTTTATGTCCCTCATACTCTCTGTACTTCTTGCAGGGGTCAAATATGTTGGCCTGATTTGACCTGTAATGAGTGTGTCTCTTGGGATCCAAAAATGTGGAAGACCTTGAATAGTCATTTGATGAAATTAGACAGGGATAAAAAGAGAAAAAGCAGCGGCTAGAGCTAGTAGTAAGAAGAATTTAGTTAGTCAGGTGTCGGCAAAATCTTTGTCTGATAATTCTGATTCTTTGTCCTTTGTTCCACCTGATCCCATGTCTCAATCTGTACCAATTACTCCGCATCCTGGCTCCCTTACTCCCGATCCCGACCGCTTTACCAGCCTTGAATCAAGAATTAATCGTAAGTTTGATTACTCGTCGACACGATGGAGAAAATTGGTGCTTCTGTTAAAGTCCTAATGGACAAAGTGAATGTGAAAGGTGATAGTGAAGTGTTAGTGTAGGAGGTGGCTGTCTATCCTGCTGATTCTCCTAGACCAAGGTCCCTGGCAAACTCCCTAAACCTGTGAGGAACCAAACTGGCAGACCAAAGGAGGTCGTACCTGTTGCCGATTCCCAGGTTACGACAGAGCGCCACTGGAAAGGTGTTTCTTTGGAAGTGGATCATCTGTCCTCTAGTATTTCCAGCAGTGACTCCAGTCCTAGGTGCCAATAGCAGTGAATCTCATCCTCTGAAAAGACGCACCACAGGCGCTTCTCAACCTTCTGCTGTTCTGGTTAAGAAGGCTAAAGAGGCTTCTCCAGAACATCTTCCTTCCTGTAGCTTCTGGGACAGCCCGAAACATTTCTACCAGGATCAACCAGTGTTAGTGGGACTCTTCAGCGTCGAGAACTTCTAACCTCACATCTTTTGCTTCGGGGGACTTGCCGAGACAGGTTGTGATGTCGGAACGCCCTCCAGCGCCCATGCGCCCAACTCCTGTTCTTGTAGCGCCTGTACAATCTGCTTTTACTGAATCTTTGTTGGCGGAGAAGTCGTCTATGGCACCAAGGTGCCCGGTGGCACCAGAGCTTCCTTTTCCAGTGGTTCATGGTGCTTCTTCTGTTGTGGCTCCCTCCAAGCACCATTCATCTGTTGTGCGCCCATCATCTCCTGAGTGCCTCTTTGCTGAGTGCTCTTTGGCTCCTGAGCGTCCGTCAACTCCCGAGCGCTCATCGGGTCCCGAGCACCCACTGACTTCTGAGCGCCCATTGGCGCCCATTCCCCTCTTGCAGCAAGTTGCTCCTTTGGCGCCCAAGGCTAATTCCACTTCTAAGCACCCGGTTTCATCCATTTCTTCGGCATCACCAGTATCTACTTTGGTTCTACCCGCTCTGACTATGACAGTTGCGCCTTCTGTTTTGAATCCTTCTTTTCAGTCGATCCAGCGCAAATTGGACAATATCCTGGGCTTAATTCAGAAAGCCCCATCGGTACCCAGCCCATTGTGGATCTGTCACCAATCTCTTCAGAGGAAGAGGAAAAGCGGACCCTGTTTCCCCTCTGTTGGCTTACGCCTCCCTACTCAATTGTCTGCTGGTGGCTTTTCTTGATCACTTCTCTCCTGCAGCTCCGGCTTCGACATACATAATGGATAACCCGATGCCTTCTTCTAGACTGCCTAAAATGGTACTGTCCTCTTCAGCTAAGAAGGTTCTCCGTGAAATGGAAAACTGGCTCTCGAGCAAGAGGGAGCAGGGAAGGGCCTCCTTTTCTTGCCCTCCGTCTAGGCTGTGGCAGAGAAGATATCTTTCGTATGCAACCGGAGAGGCTCCTTCCATGGGAGCGCCTGCCTCCTCCCAGGGAGACTTCTCCAGTTTAGTTGACTCCTCCAGGCGGTCGGCATTCAATGTAGCCAAGATTTTGTTCTCGTCCTCGGAATTGGACCATCTGATCAAGCATTTGTTCAAAGTCTTGGAAGTGCTCAGCTTTCTCGACTGGGCAGTAGGAGCTCTTGCTCGTAAAGTAAAGGAGTGCCCTCATATCCCAGAAGATTTCTCTTTGGATTTTTTGGGAGTCATCTCTTGCCTGGATAACGGTATTAGAGACGGCTCTTTTGAGTTATCCTCCCTCTTTACAATGGGTATCCTCAAGAAAAGGGAGTTTTGGTGTTCATACACCATGAAGGAGTCTCTCCCTCCCAGAAGTCTGCACTCCTTTTCTTGCCTCTGGACAAGAAGCACCTTTTTCCTCAATCAACTGTGCTAACAGATTGCTACTTATCTACAACAGAAGCCTACACAGGACCTCCTCACACAATCAATGAGACGGCCTAGCGAGTCTCCGGCTTTTCCCCTAAGGACAGTTTCTCCTGTCCAACCCCAGCCCTTTCGGGGTAGAGGCAGACAAAGAGGCTTCCCTAGACCTCACAGAAACGCTCGTTTCACCCCCAGAGCTATCAAGAAGTCCTCCTACAAACCACCTGCACGTAAGTGAGGATCTAGTCCTCCGCACACCTGTAGGGGCAAGGCTCCTACATTTTTGGGAGCATTGGGAAGCAAGAGGAGCGGAGACTTGGATTGTCCAAGTTCTAAGTCTAAGAGAAGGCTACTCGATCCCATTTCTGGAAATGCCCCCTCCCCTTGAGCAACAAGCCTGTTTTATTGATGATCTACTTGGCAAACTCCAAGAAGTTTTCAGCCCTCTCCCAAGAAGGGACAGCTCTCCTCGTAAAAGAAGCAGTCAAGGTAGTCGAGTCGAAGACACCTCATCTCCAGGGTTCTACAATCAAGTGTTTGTAGTCCCTAAAGCATCGGGTGGCTGGAGGCCAGTTCTGGATGTAAGCGCTCTGAACTTGTACGTACAGAAAACCAAATTCAAGATGGAGATGTCCCAGTCCATCCTTGCATCCATTCGTCTGGAAAATTGGATGATCTCGATAGACATGAAAGACACCTACATCCATGTCCCAATTCATCGGGATTCGAGAAAGTTTTTAAGTTTGTGTTCCAGCGAAAAGTATACCAGTTCAGAGGCCTTTGCTTCAGTGTGTCGACAGCCCCTCAGGTATTCACGCGTGTTATGGTTACATCGGATGGAAGTCAACGTTTCGTTGTATCTCAACGATTGGCTTACTTGCTCCCAGTTGAAGGAAAAATGTGAGGAGGACCTTCACAAGACCCTTCTTCTCAAACAAGATTTGGGCCTCTTGTTGAATTTCCAAAAATCTCAAGTGACTCCTTCTCAGGGGATAACTTATTTGGGGATGAGGATAAACTCTCTGAGTTTTCAGGTTTTTCCCTCCCCCCAAATGATAAACTCCTGCCTTCAGAAAATAAACAAATTTCTCGCCCTTCAGTCCTGTTCTGCAAACAGTTGGATGAGCCTGTTGGGGACTCTCTCATCCATGGAGCGGTTCGTGTCCCTAGGAAGGCTTCACATGGGAAACCTACAGTTCTTCCTGAAAGTCAACTGGAACAGGAAGAAACACCCAGATTCTTTCGTTTTTCCAATAACGAAGGAAATAAAAGAAGATCTGGCCTGGTGGAATTCAAGAGACAAGCTCTCTCAAGGGAAGTCACTTCTCCCTCTGAACCCTGACCTGGTGTTTTATTCAGACGCGTCAGACCTAGGTTGGGAGCCCTCCTGGGAGACAAAGAAGTTTCAGGCCTTTGGACTTCAGAACAGACGAAGTGGCATATCACCGTGAAGGAATTGACGGCAATTCACAGGGGATTGCAAGTGTTTGCATCGGAGGTGTCCGGGAAGACAGTGTCCATCCATTCGGACAACACCACGGCTCTGTCTTATATAAGAAAACAAGGGGGAACTCATTTTTTCTTCCTTTGCCAAGCAGCAAGAGTCCTTCTCATCTGGGCGGATCAGAATCGAACCCAGATCCTAACCAGATTCATTTAAGGGAAATGCAACGTTTTAGCAGATGAACTGAGCCGTTGAAGACAAGTTCTCCCCATGGAGTGGACTCTAGACCCTCTAGTTTGCATAGAGTTATGGAAGCTGTGGGGAAGACCGATTCTAGATCTGTTTGTGACCACAAAAAATCATCATCTCCCCCTGTATTGTTCGCCAGCACCAGATCCACAAGCTTGGGCGACAGACGTGATGCTTCTGGATTGGTCGAACATGGATCTTGAGGCCTTTCCCCTATTCAAGATGGTGAGAGAAGTGTTAAACAAGTTCTGAAATCATTGGAATATAAAGATGACGTTAGTAGCCCCATTCTGGCCAGCCCGAGAATGGTTCCCGGACTTGCTGGAGCTTGTAGCTTTTCCAAGACTATTACCTCAAAAACCCAGTCTACCCAGACAACCACATTTCAGAAGGTTCCATCAAGGACTGTCCACTCTGGCTCTAACGGCATTCAGACTGTCTTCAGATTGGTGCGAGCGAAAGGATTTTCAAACGCAGTTGCGGATGCTATTGCTCGTTGTAGACGACTTTCCTCAAGCAAAGTTTACCAAGCCAAGTGGACAGTCTTCCATGACTTGTGCAGGAGAAACAACATCTCGTCTTCTAAGACGTCTATAGCAGAAATCTGTGATTTCTTTCTATATTGAAGTCTAACAGGAACCTTTCCACCTCAACCATTAAAGGATACAAAGCAGTGTTGAGCTCTGTTTTTAGACATAGAGGTTTAGATCTCTCCTCTAATAAGGACTTTTCTGATCTTATCGGGCCATTTGATACTACCAAGCAAAAAGAAAATAGGCTAGTAGCCTGGAATTTAGACATGGTACTGAAGTGGCTGTTGCAACCATGCTTTGAACCTCTACCATCTCTCTCCTGAAGGGACCTTACTAGGAAAACTCTGTTCCTAGTAGCGTTAGCGACTGCCAAGAGTCAGTGAGCTTCCCGTTTTGGATAAAAAGGTTGGTTTCTCTCAAGATAATGTAATCTGCTCATTTACCTTGGGATTTTTACCCAAGAATGAGTCCCCTGCCAACCCCTGACCTCGCTCATTCGTTGTTAAAAGTTTAATAGATATCCTAGGTCCAGATGAAGTAGAAAGAACCCTTTGCCCTGTAAGGGTATTAAGGTACTATATACTGAGAACGGAAAAGATTCATGGACTGTCGAGCAACCTTCAGTGCTCAGTTAAGGATCCTTCTCGCCCTCTTTCGAAAAATGCCTTGGTGTTTTTCATTAAGGATTTAATTCTAGAAGCGCACTTACAAATTGACAAAGATACGTTGCCCATATAGTGAAAGTCAAAGCACATGAAGTAAGGGCAGTTGCCACGTCCCTGGCTTTTAGGTATAATTTGTCTATTGCCTCTATCATTCAAACAACGTTTTGGAAATGCAAATCGGTTTTTGCAACTCATTATTTGCATGACATTGAAACTGTCTATGAAAATTGCAGTACCTTGGGTCCTATTTCGATTGCTGGTATGGTGTTGGGAGAAGGAGTGTAGGAAGCTTCCCTCATTCTTCCTATTTTTTTCGCCTTGATTCATGGTATCGAGTCGTAGGGGAGCCCTGGGGTACTGTACTTGGTATTTGGAGTGCTCACCAGTTTTTATCCATAGTGGTTGGGTAATGGTATGCTGCATTGTTTGGCTATAGGCGATTGTGTTTTGTTTTATTTATTCTCTGGTTGTGTTTTTTCTGGTACTGTGCCCAGGGCAGGAGTGAACTGATTATTCTTTGTATGCAGTCGGACACTCCTTTGCAACAAAGGAATCCTGCTATGTAGCAGGTGACTCCTGGCTATAACGCCACACTGCTATACGTTGAGAGGAGCGCCATCCAGAGGTAGTACTTTCCTGTAGCAGCTCTCACAACAGGTAAGGGACCAGCAAGCATTTTAACTAATGTTAGCAATATTCTTTTTCTTTACATTACTAATTTTAATGTATTAGGATAGATAACCCATGCATCTCACCTCCTATAATGTGGGATTTAGCTATGTAATTACTTGGTAAGTAGCTTATATAAAAATGACATTTTTATAATAAAAGTGTTATATATACAGTACTTACCAAGTAATTATATGATCAGAGCCCTCCTCCTCCCCTCGCATGGTTGGAAGGCATAAACATATTGAGCTCGTTTGCTAAGCTGGTTCCTCTCTTACCCCGAAAGTGGGCAGGGTCATTTGCCCAGCCAAAACAAAAGTAGCGCTACCACAAATTTCAAAATTCTAGCTGCCAATTAATAGAAACTAATAGCTATGCAATTACTTGGTAAGTATATACTGTATAAAACTTTATTTTATTATAAAAATGTCATATTAAATCATATTAAATCATACGGGTACTCACCAGTGATAAATGTTGATTAAAGATGATGATGATGAATTAGCTGTGCAGTCCAATGAATGATGATGAAGATATGACTACACAGCAAAGCAGAGGCAGTTATAAGAGTTTTAGTTTAAGGTATACTACACTGTACTGTATTTGATGTTTAAACTATTAAAATATGCAGTTATAAGTGTTTTTAGAGGGCGTCTCAAGTGTTTGCAGATTTTCGGTATTCACGGGTGTTTGTGGTCCCTAACCCACACGAATGATGGGGGTCAACTGTATATTTTTCCACTTCAATATTTGTTTTCCAAAGTAAACACAACCAACAAATATTCAAGCTCTGTCACAGCTAACAAACAAGAAAACAGTTTCAGTAATATGTAGGACTGGCCCCACAACCAGGTTGTCCAGGGATAGAAACTCTTACTTAAACATAATTCATTCCAGCCATCAAGTGAGCACTTCAGTTTACAGCTGAAAAAGCAACCTATTTCAGTGTGATGGCTCAGTGATTTGACATTATTACTGCAATTAACCCTTAAACGCCAAGCCTCTATTTACAAAAGTGTCTGCCGTATGCTGGCGGCATTCGGGAGTTAGCGCCGAAGCGGAAAAAAAGTTTTTTTAAAAAAATCACAGCACACTTAGTTTTTAAGATTAAGAGTTCATTTATGGCTAATTTTTTTGACATTGCCTGAAGTTTAGTATGCAACCATCAGAAATGAAAAAAAAAAATCATTATCATATATTAATATTGAAATATATGACCGCGAAAAAAAATTTCATATATAATTGTATACAAATCGCGCAGTGAGCAAAACAGATAAAGCTAATGAGTTATTTTTTTTTCTTTGTATTGTACACTAAATTGCAATGATTTTGGCATATAACAAATTGTAAAACGATCAAAGCAACACAGAAAATATTATCACAAAATGATGCATGAATTTGTAACGCATGGATGTAAAAAAAAGTTTTTTTTCAAAAATTCACCATAAATCGAAATATTGTGCTAGAGATTTCCTGTTTGTTGCAAAATGAAGGTAATTGATTGAATATTACTAGACTGTAAGTGTTTTAGCTTACAATTGCAGTTTTCGACCATTTTGGTGGAGTTAAAGTTGACCGAAGGTCGAATTTGTTTTATTTATCGTGATTTATATGAAAATATTTCAAAACTGATAAAAGCTACAACCATGAGTTATTTTTTGTTGTATTCTACATGAAATTGCACACATTTTCATATATAAAACTTTATGTAACGACTAATATAAAATGGTGCAAACATTACGACAAAGTGACGAAAGAATTTCTGAGATGTTCGGCTGAGTTACCGTGCGAGGACGTAAGGAAAGTTTTTTTCAAAAATTTCACCATAAATCGAAATATTGTGCTAGAGACTTCCAATTTGTTGCAAAATGAAGGTAAATGATTGAATATTACTAGAATGTAAGAGTTTCAGCTTACAATTGTGTTTTTCGACCATTTCGGTTGAGTCAAAGTTGACCGAAGGTTGAAATTTTGGCACTTATCATGATTTATATGAGAATATTTCAAAACTGATAAAAGCTACAACCATGAGTTATATTTGTTGTTGTATTCTACGTGAAATTGCACACATTTTCATATATAAAACTTTATGTAACGACTAATATAAAATGGTGCAAACATTACGACAAAGTGATGAAAGAATTTCTGAGATGTTCGGCCAAGTTACCGCATGTGGACGTAAGGAAAAAGTTTTTTTTAAAAATTCACCATAAATCGAAATATTGTGCTATAGACTTCCAATTTATTGCAAAATTAAGGTAAATGATTGAATATTACTAGATTGTAAGAGTTTTAGCGTACAATTGCGTTTTTCTACCATTTCGGTCGAGTCAAAGTTGACCGAAGGTTGAAAATTTGGCACTTATCGTGATTTATATGAAAATATTTCCAAACTGATAAAAGCTACAACCATGGGTTGTCTTTTGTTGTATTTTACATGAAATTGCACACATTTTCGTATATAAAACTCTATGTAATGGCTAATATAAAACGGTGCAAAAATTACGACAAAATGACGAAAAATTTGAAATTTTCGGCCGAGTTACTGTGCGAGCGGACGTAAGGAAAAAGTTTTTTTTTTCAAAAATTCACCATAAATCGAAATATTGTGCTAGAGACTTCTAATTTGTTGCAACATGAAGGTAAATGATTGAATATTACTAGAATGTAAGAGTTTTAGCTTACAATTGTGTTTTTTCGACCATTTCGGTCGAAAGTCAAAGTTGACGAAGGTTGAAATTTTTGTAGTCGACGTGACAGTACGTCCGCTCGTCACCCGACAGACAATTTTAGTCGACTTACGATACGTCCAGTCGGCGTTTAAGGGTTAAATTGATTCTCTTTAATGCTTTGTGCTAATCACTCCACATAAAGTTATTTAGAACGTAACGAAACGTTATTCTCAAAGATGTCTACTCCTTCCAGCACGCATTTTCATTACTAAAATTTTCCATCTTCAGAAATGCAAATTTACACTTGCAAATGAAACTCCTCTCCACATTCTTCACTTGGAACTTTGGCATAAAAAGAAAAAGGAACTTTGGCATAAAAAGAAAAAGGGGCAAAACCTCATCATTTCTATTTGATATGGGAAAGGTTCACAACTGGTGGACAGGTGATCAATAACACACCATTAAAACATTAAATACTAATAAAAATGAAAGCAAAAAAAAAAATGTACTTATTAAAACAAATAAACAATGCATGTTTTCATAAATACTGTATAACCTAGTTGTTAGTGCCACTATAGCCGAGTTGGAGCAGCACTTAGATTATTATTTGGGAAAAATCTTACCTGTTGTTAAAGATAGCTTATATCTCTGTGCCGATAGGCGAGTTGGCATTCAGACAAAAGATCAAATGGCTGCCCAGATGGCTGTCTAGTATACCTGTTCTCCACCAGGTGTGTTTTGAATGTTTTAGCTCTTGTCAGAATTCTCCTTGACAGCCCACTAAATTGTGGGGAGGCTGGGTGGGGTTTACTTTAACAGTAGGTAAGTATCCAAATAATAAATTTTGTTATGAAAATTTATGTGTTCCTACACTATATAGAAACTTCTCGGTCTTTATACTGTAATGGAAATTACCTTCAGTGCAGCTGGAGACCATTTAACTTTAAACAAGGTGGTGGAGTACTTAGTTAACTGCTGACTACAGGTGGGAGCCCCGCCCACCAGTCTGTATACACTGCACTTTTCTTTTGCCCGTAGAGAGAGAAAGAGAGAGAGACGTGTTGCTCTTCCTTCTGGCCTGCCATTCAACTGATTCTTTTGTTATGTTTTCATGATATATATTAGTGTGTTGCTCTTTTGCTTATATCTGAAAAATAACATTCTTTTGTGATATGTCAATCCCCGGTATTGGCGGGGGACACATAGCACAACCCCCCACCCGCAAATAGCTAAAATCCTCGAATACTTGACACCCCTCTAATAATGCTTATACCACCTACAGTATTTTGATAGTTCAAACACCAAGAAAAGCCTTTAAAAATGCTTATGACCAAATATTTTAATAGTTTTATCACAAAAACTGCATTTAGTCATGAAAATGATATGAAAATACAGTAATTTGTGAATATTTCTCTATGAAAAATACTGCCAATAAGATCATTTTCCAGGAATAATGTGTACTGTGTACATATACGTTCCACAGAAAAATCCGTGAATAGGTGAAGCCGCGAATTCAGAACCACGAACAGGCGGGGGTCCACTGTAATGCAAATCCAACCCCTTATTTTAGCCTTGTGTGTTGCATATTCAATATTTTGATATACAATAATGCAACCCTACAACTTTATTAACCTTGACAGTGGTAAAATTGGTTTGATTGTGTTTTGCTTATATCAAGACATAACGCTCTAATATGATATACAGTGCTCCCCCACTTTTTTGCAGGGATAGGCTCCAGAACCCACCACAAAAATGCAAAATCCTCCCTAGAAATGCTTATAACTGCCAAATACCCTGTACCCCTTAAACTAAAATGCATGTAACTACTGTACTATTTTAACAGTTCACTGGCTGATTTAATAGTTCAAACAAAAATATACCTTAAATTATCATACTAAAACAATTTCATATCATTTAAAACAAAAATACATCCCAAACCATTATCCCAAACCACCCAAAGTTAGATTACAGTACCCTCCCATAACTGTTACCCTTTTGTATATACTGTACACCCCTAAAATGCTTATAACAATGATTTAATCATTTCTGATATTAATATTAATGTAAACTCAGCAAAATATCTATAAAATGTTTAATTCAAATTAAATAAATCTTAAATACAAATTAAATAAATCTGTCATACAGAACATTTGACAACTTATCAAGTTACCCCTGTATACATAAGCATAGCCGTTTTCTCTCACAGTATTGAAGTCATTCTGTTTTCCTTTTACATTTGTAAAAACAATTACAGTACTCTATTGTTACTAGTGTATTAATTTTTTAATGTTCATATGTATATTTGTTCTCTTTTCCATTCTTAGCTCTCTCTCTCTCTCTCTCTCTCTCTCTCTCTCTCTCTCTCTCTCTCTCTCTCTCTCTCTCTCTCTCTCTCTCTCTCTCTCTCTCTCTCTCTCTCTCTCTCTCTCTCTCTCTCTCTCTCTCAGGTAAGAGAAAGGTTGATTTTTATACATTTATGTTTATTTGTTTTGCACAGTATAGTTTTATAGATAAACGTGATGTTACTTTGTCATTCATTTTTGCACACTTTCCATGCTATAATTACAAGTTTTTGCATTTCAATAAAAGCAGACTGGAAAATATTAAAATAAAATTGGCAAATATTTCAGATACTGCACAGTACGCTCTATCGTCCAAAAACACTGCACAGTACAGTAATATAATTTCAGATACATCTTACATTACCCTTAAAAGAGAGAGAGAATAGATCGTAAACTTGCTACGCTCATTCTGGGGCCCACGGTATCATTTTGGGGTGGGCTCCAGAATGAACTTAACAAGTTGACGATAAGCAGTAAAGATTTATTTAATTTGTATGATTGTAAACATTTTATAGATATTTCACTGTTTTTACATTATATATATATATATATATATATATATATATATATATATATATATATATATATATATATATATATATATATATATATATATATATATATATATATATATATATATATAGAGAGAGAGAGAGAGAGAGAGAGAGAGAGAGAGAGAGAGAGAGAGAGAGAGAGAGAGAGAGAGACATCATAAACTTTTTAAGCTCATTCTGGGGCCCACCTGTCGTTCCAGGGTGGGCTCCAGAATGAGCTTAACAAGTTTATGATGTGTATTAAAGATTTATTTAAAACATTTTATAGATATTTTGCTGTTTACATTAATATTAACATTTGAAAATTGGTAAATATTTTTTTGTAATAAAAATGTATTTAGTCGTGGAAATATAATGAAAATACAGTAATTAGTGAATATTTCTCTAAAAAAAAATTAGTTAATTGGTGAAAGGTCGTGCATAATAGTGAATGATATCTTCCACAAAACTCCATGACAAAGTGAAGTGTGACAAAGTGGGGGCCCACTGTAATGCAATTCCATTCCCCTATTTTACCCTTGTGTGTTGCATATTCAGTATTGATGTAATTGTTCATGTTTTCATAATGCAACACTATAACTTTATTAGTCTTCAGAGTGGTAAACTGGTTTTTTTACATTGCCAAGGCAACAAGCTTAAAACTGGTTTCTCACCTCTGCTTATGACTCTACGACAATACTTCATCTTTTTCAGAGAGTTTTATTCCTTCACAGTGTGAAGGAAGGCTTGTATTTTGAAAATTGTTACTTGACATTTGTAAAATTTTAGGTTTTTCAGATATTGTAGAGCCCAATAAATACGGGTTCTCTCGCAAGCAGTGCCTGCAGTATTACACTATATGTTGCCAGTAGCTCATTTTGATTCATATATGGGCATGTGAGCAGCTGTTGCTCAGGTTTCCATGGAACCTGTGGCTCCCACCTTCCCATTTCCGCGGGAACGAGACAGGAATGGTGCAGAGAACTGAATCTCTTCTTGGTGCTCCTGCTTTGTCATCTTCACATCTTCAGACTCGCGAACTGCTCTGTGGATCTCACGAGACCCTGCAGCATGGGAGCACCAGGACCAGGTGTGCTGGTTTCCTCAGATACGACACGTTGAAGAGGTCACCCAGGTCACCTGTATTAGTTCCAGGAAATCTTTTTCCCGGACTAGTACGCACCTCTGCCCGTGTTTCTTCGACACTCGGGTAAAGGAAGCAGCCGGATCGATCTAGTCATGAATCAGGAGCTCTAGGTGCTTGAGTCTCGAACAGGCCTTGGGTCACCATGGGTACTCATGTTTCCTCGAAACCCTGATTTATCTTTACCAGTATTGTGGAGATGCCTCCACGGACTGGTATAATCCTTCCTCTGCTCAAGTTTCCTCGACACTCAAGTAGACGGAGCAACTGATGATTGATCTAGTCATGAATCGGGAGCTCCAGTTGTGCAAGTCTCAAACGGGACTTAAGTCACCGTGGGTACTCGGGTTTCCTCGAAACCCCGAGTTAACTTTACCAGTATCATGGAGATGGGATTATACCATGGACTGGTATTATACCATGGACTGGTATAATCCTTCTTCTGTTCAGATTTCTTCAGAAACTCAGGTAGAGAAAGCAACCCACGATTGCTCTAATCGCAACTTGGGAGCTTCATGTGTGCGAGTCTCGAGTGGGACTCGTGTCACCTTGGGTACTTGGGTTTCTTCGAAAACTGAAACTACCCTTTAACAGTGCCATGGATCACTCCAAGGGCTGGCATAGAGCCCACCTCTGCTCAAGATTCCTTGAATTCTCAGGTATTAGAAGCAGCTGATGCACAATGGATTCATGATTCAGGAGCTTCAGGTGTCCAGTCTTCCAAGGAGACTTGAGTCACCTTAGGTACTTGGGTTTCTTAGAAACCCTGAGTTACCTTTGCCAATGTCGGGGAGTTCGACGGACTGGTGTAGGCTCCTCTACAGCTGACGAATCTCCCCTCACCTCTGCCAGTACTTTCCTGAATATTCTGCCAGGGTCCCACACCGATGCAGCCGACTCACAAGTCTGCGCACCTGGAGAAGCTACCAACGAGTGCCCCATACAATCTTCTTCGTGTGAATAGGCCAGAGTCCATGCCCAGGAGTGCGTGATGGCTCCCCGGGTCAGCCTTCACCTGCATTCACTCTGACAAGCTGCTCTCCTGGGGATAGCTACTGCGCACATTTGCATGAACCCGTTCACCCCCTTTGAGACAACCCCCACCCACGTTCGCGTGAGCTGGTTCACTTTCCCTTACCCATGCAGTCATCATTCTGACAATCGCTCATGGCCTTTCTCTCCTGTCAGGGCTTTGGCCTCTAGCAGGTACAGGAAAGGTGCTCAGTCCCTCTCAATGAGAGAGGGTCTGAGGTTTTGTCAAGGCCTCTCTCTTGCCAAGAGAGAGGCAACCTGAAGGGAGAGGGTACTTCTCCTCAGGACACAGTCACCCCGATCGACAGTGGACCTACTTAAAGATCATGTGATTGATCTCTCAGCTCAGTGATCTTGGGGAAGAGACCATGAATGACTTGGAAGAAGACTATATAGCACGTTGTCAGGTTAGCTGAGTCAACGCCAGTGTGTAAACAATCGCTCTTCTCGTAACAGCCCTCCTTTACGTTCTCAAGAACGGACTGGCTCACCCAAGGATAGCTCCGTTCATGTTCGCTCTCCCAGACCTCTACAGTATGGCTGTCGTCAACATGAATTGACAGCCGCCCACAACCCCCTTGACTTCCTGCAGGTATTAAGGGTACTAGACTCTCTCACCTGCCCTCTTACCCCTCGGAGTTTTCCAAGAACCAGGTACCAGACAGTTGTGTATGAGACCTGGATTTGATCTGCGGATCAAACCAGTCGTATACTTTAGTGGTAGAGAGAACACAGGATGATTCTTGAGTGTTTCCAAAGGGGTTGTAAGGTGTCATCTTCGTGTTCGTCTTCATTCTCATTTTTGTCTTCGTCTGTCTTCATCTGCTGCTGCCTCCTCTCCTCCTTCTGATGCTCACCAGTAGAAGAAGGTCTCTCTCTCTCTCTCTCTCTCTCTCTCTCTCTCTCTCTCTCTCTCTCTCTCTCTCTCTCTCTCTCTCTCTCTCCAAGAAGAAGTCCCACCCTGGGCTTCTAAGGGGCTGCCTCCCTCCACAGGGGAGGCAGAGGAATCTCTTGTTGGCTCTCCCCAGTCTTGGATTCGGGGGCAGCGTCACAGACCTCACCAAGGACTCTTGTCTTGGGAGCCTCGAATGCACGAGTCTCCAAGACACGCACACTCGAAACCAGTTTTTGGAAGTGTTCTTCCAAGACTGGTGCTGTGCCTACCTCTTCCAGTGTCTCTTCAGACTCGGGTAGAGGGTGCACCCGATGATCATCCTGGACGTGATTTGGGGTTCGAGTGTTCGAACCTCCAAGCAGGATCGAGACTTTTCAGGGTTTCATCAAAACCTCAATTACTGTACCTTAAACCAGCATTGGAGACTCTGCTCCTGAGTCAAGTTTAGGCACAGAATGAGAGGTGTCCAAGCTTGCAGGTGCTTCTGCTCCCCCTACTGGTACTGCTCCAAGTATTCAGCCAGGGTCCCGATCAGGTGTTCCTGACTCGAGGGTTCGAGCACTTGGAGAAGCATCAGGGAGGTCCTCCATGCAGTCTTCTTCTCGCCAGGAGGCCACAGCCTCAAAGATGACTGGAGCATGTTGAGTAGACAGCCCAACTTCACGCCTGAGAGTGCACGACCGCTCTTTTGTGACCAGCTCTCGGTCACGTTTACATGATCGACCCCGCTCGCTCTCCTGTGACCAGCTCTCGGTCACGTTTGCATGATCAACCCTGCTCGGCTGACAAGAGCTTTCACATACATTCTCGTGAATCTCTGCGCTCTCCTTGGAACAGCGCCTCACCAGTTTGCGTGATTGAAGGCACTCTCCTAGACCTGTGCAGCCATTGCCACCACAGGTTGGCGATCACCCACGGCTTTCTTCTCCTGCTGGTACCTCCAATAAGAATGGAAGAGTGCTCAATCCCTCTCTCCTATCCCCTCAGCCTCCTTGGGTTATACCAGGAGGCGTGAGTCAGATAGGAAGGGCTCTGAGTTTGAGAGTCCCGTTCTCACATTCCAGCAGAACACTCAGTTATCTTGACATGCTGGTGTTACAATCTCAGTCCCATGTCAGCAGGCTCGGAGAGGAATTCAGTTATTCCTGCGTAAGGAACAACCAGCTCAACTGCGACAAGTCGTCCCCATTCACCTGTCACCCCTCGGAGAAGCAGGGCTCTCAGGAGTGGCTTCACCTTTGTTCCCTTCAGTGGAGAATACAGGAGTTCTGCCTCTGATAAGGGACGCCCAGTTCCTTTCCATTTCCCTGGGGAGAAAGGAATTCAGGAACTATCCTAGTGGTTAGATGACAGGAACCTCGCTGGAGTGTGTCTCCACACTCCCCTTCCATCATGCCTCTGTTCTCAAAGGCATTGACAGAGGGAAGAGGTGCACACCTGGAAGATTTGCTTCTTTCAGGTGTGCAGAACCAGAATGGCAAACGCATCCACATCAATATTCGAAACTCAAGACAGCTTCCTTAGCTCTTCGAAAGGCTCAGGATCTTGGTAAGCTACTCTGTGGTACAGATGAGTGCCAGTACCATCCTTCACCACGAGAGTAAAGCGGCTGTTACACGGGCGAATTTTCATGCAGCACAGCTCTATTCGCTCAGCATTTGCTGAACAAAACTATTACACTGTCTCGAGCACACACAGCCATTTCAGCAAGCAAACTGTGAGTTGCCATGACAACAGTAGCACCATGTGATCAGCCGTTCAGTCCCCATATCGAGAGGCAGCAGCTGGAAAATCAAAACAAACCCTAGAAAGTCATCATAGTGTTGGCATCAAGACGCATTATAATCATGGAAATGTCTCATCTCCACACCAGTGACCAGATTATGGCCATGGCAATGGCTTTGGTAGTAATCGCCGTGGCTGAAGAAGAAGAACGTGTTAGGCTAATTACGCTAGCAGCCCTTGTGTTGCACAATTATTTATTTAAAGAATCTAGACACAATGAAATTGCACCAGAGTTAATCGACAGAGAGGATGTAAATAATGGTAGAGTAATTGCAGGGCAATGGCGTAATGGCACTGGTGTTGGCTGGGAAAACATAAATGCTCTAGGCCGAAGGCCTGCACGGGAGGCTATAAATGTACGCAACACATTTTGTGAGTACTTCAGTAATGAAGGCAAGGTAGCATTTCAGGATGCTATGGCCTTCAGACACTAGTTCTTTTTTTTTGTGGTGATGATAATAATTAATAGCTACAATATATTTGTATAGGAAATAAAATTTTACCATTGTGTACATCCAGGACTTTAGTATTTTTATAACCCTGAGTGCAATAAAAAGTGTTCTGCGTAAATTTTATAGGATAAATAAAGTTTCTGAGCCAATGTTTTTTTTTTATTTAACATTACAATGCAATGTGCAAAAAATAAAATTTTGGCCCTGGTACAGATTCTTTTCTTTTGTGTGTCATATCTATACCCCATGGAAGGAATCATACAGGAAAAAAAATACCACCTTACAACAGTTTATGGCCATTGATTAACTGCCTTCCTCCTCTTTCAACTTGTTTAGGAATGCAGCAAGTTTAAGCTTAAGTTTCGGATGTTTATGGCAAGGAAATTCAGAGATTACTTCTTTTACAAAAACCCCTGCAGCATATGGGATGTCTTCTTTCCTTTGTGGTTTTGCATTGGTTTTTAAAAAAGATAATGCTACCTCGGTTGCACTGGGTGCATGTTCTGGTGTCATATTCCTTTTACGTTTTGTAGTAGGAGTTCGACCACACGTTTCATTATTCCGTGATGATGATGATGATCGACTTGTTCCTGGCACAGTGTGTGAAGATGATGGGGTAGGCAGATCAATGTCATCTACGCTACTGTCATAATTGAATGTCTGCAATGGCTGATGGATGACTTCATCATCAGACTGATAGGAGTCAACTTGTACCAAAAGAGATTGGGATAACTGGGAATCCTGCTGATTGGAGGTCTGAGACTCCTGCTGGTGGGAGGACTGGGACTCCTGCTGGAAAAAAAAAGGTAAATCATAAAAAAAGGAATATACAAATTAAGGCAACTTGTGTAATAACACTGAAATGCAAAAATAAACATACAATACTTGAAACAGTCATACATTCTTAATACTTACAGACACAGTAGTCTCAAGGTTTGATGTACTCTTCCCTGGGGTGACAACATCAGTCAGGAACAACATTAAATCAAAGAGCCTCCATTTTGGAACATAGTCTCATCCTGAGCCACTTTTTACTTGTTTGATTTTGCCAGCTCCCTCCAAAATGATGTTTTTAAGCTACTAAATTTCATCATTACAGTATCTGCAACAGAAAAATTCAAGTTTGATTAACTTACAATAATCATAGAAATAATGAAATGAAAGGGGTATTTTGATTAACTTATAATAATCATAGAAATAATGAAATGAAAGGGGTATTTTATAAATTGGCACAACAGGGGATCAGGGGTGAAGCCTCCTGGCCAGGCTAAGTATGTTAGGTTAGAATTTCAGCTTTTAAGGCTGGTATCCAAAAACAAAAAAACAAAGTCTAAAATACTCAATAAGGGGGATCCAAAGGGCCTTTGGCCAGCGTATGTTTATACTTGTTCAATGAAACGACACTTAAGACAATTTCTCTCTATGTACATGCAACATTTGAGATGCGAATAGTCAATATTCAGAATTTCTCATAGTAACCATGCAATAATTCAGTGACAGGTCAGGAGGTTAGGTATATAGGTGTTTTAGGACATTATAGGGCACTAGCCTAACCCAAAACACCTACCTAACCTGTCCCTAACTTGGTTAATTCCTAGCTGGGGGGGGCTATGCCCCCAAGGCCCTCCTTTTAAGAGTTCCACCTTGACATACTTAAATGTTAGGACAATATAAACAACTTTTCTACTATAACTTTTCCTAAACTAAACACCAAAAAAATTATAATGGTGCTGTTTGATACTAAAATTATGCTATCCTACCCAGGGTGCCATTATGGCCTCTGAATTCTAGCTTATATCTGTTACAGTATATTAAGCAATATGAGTAGGCTTGCCACTAGTTGAGTCTTAATAAAGTATTTATCAAGAAATAGCCCATATTAAATATCACATGCTAATGGTATCATAATATCACATGACTGACAAAGGTTAGGTTGGTGTTTATGGTTAAGCTAGCCTCTAATGGCAGTTCTCTAACGTTGGCTGGCCACAGAACTATGAAAGGAATAGCCTAGCTAGGCCATAGTTTTGCATAGCTTAGCAAGGCCATTGCTTTGCCTAGCCCAGCTAGGCCATGGCTTTGCATAGCCTAGCAAGGCCATTGCTTTGCCTAGCCCAGCTAGGCCATTGCTTTGCCTAGCCCAGCAAGGCCATTGCTTTGCCTAGCCCAGCTAGGCCATGGCTTTGCATGGCCTAGCTAGGCCATGATTTTGCTGATTACCTTACTTCACACAACCAAATATGGCCTAAAGTGTTCTGCTACTACTTTAAAACTAAACAGTGACTACATAAAAACAAGATACATAACTGCATCATTAATTCCTTCTACATGTGGAAATGCTTCTTGAAGTTCCCTCACTATCTTCCCATACAAGTACTTTTTAAGGGTTTTCTTGTTGTAGGAAGGATCCCTTGGCTTCCACAGGATTGGTCACGATCTCACTTTTTCAATAAGGCTCTCCTCAATCTCAAATGTCCATTGCACAGGCATGGTGATGTTCTTGATGATGCTCTGCAGCTTCGGACACGCGAACGTCGACCGCCGAATGAATGTAAACAAATGCTGGCGATTTCATCCAGCAGTGATGGGTATATGCGAATCGGGTTTTGCTGGACGCACTGAGCGCTTGTTCAGCAAATGCTGAGCAAACGGAGCCCTGCTGCGTGAAAATTCGCCCGTGTAATAGCCGCTTAACTTCTGTCAACAAAAAGGTGGGGTGGGGAACTGGTTTCCCTCAAACTCTACATGTTGACTGTGCAAGTGCACAAGTGGGCGGCTACATACCTGACAGAGCTGTTAGCCAGGTACATTCCAGGGAATCGGAACGTATGGCAAATAAGCTCATTACCAATACCAGGTGACAGGGATTTGGCCCCCACACCCAGATATTACACAAGATTTCTCAGTGATAGATCAACACAACAGAATTTGTCGGTATACTGTTCCATCATGCCACTTCCATGGTCGTTGGTAGAAACATCTCCCAAAATTGGAAAATTCTTGAAGCCTTGTAAGAGGCAAGGGGTCTCTTATTTGCTATCCAGACATGGGAACCATGGTACGGAGCTCTTCGGAACCCCATGCCACAAAAACAACAGAGGTATGGGTCTCCATGGACACCCATACTTCTGACACCGGTCCCCAAAAGTCAACTTCCCCTGGCCAGTGAAGAACCTTCCACTGCCGCATGGGGCTCCTCAGACCCCCGTGTATCGGGAGCAACTGTTGTATGAGGTTCCACGGAACCCTGTACCATGGGATCCACAGGTGCATGGATTCCGTGGACACGTGTCACCGGAGGTGCACAGATCTCCATGGACACCTGTGTCGCTAGAGGTGCACGGAGCTCCAATTAGACCCCCATGTCACCAATTACGGCCTTGGGAATCTTTTCCTCGGGCAGGTTAAGGTTCTTCCGCCACTGCACAGAGTCCCAGAGACTCACATGACACCAGTAAAGTTCCCTGGTCTGTGGACCCAGGCCCGACTTAATGAGAGAGAGTGAAGATCTAATGCTCAAGCACAACCTTACTTCCCTACACGTTCCTGCATGGGAACAATGCCAGGGTCCCAGACAGGTGATGCGACCCACAGGTAGGCTCACCTGGAGAAGGAGGTCTCCTGCTCAGTCTTCTTGTCTGTAGAGGCCTTTGCCTATAGGAAGACTACAGCACTTGAAAAGAGGAGGTTCTGTTGCTCGAGTTTGTCCCAGAACTAGTAGCATGACTTTCGAGTCACATTCAGTCCCATCTAGGAACTGGCTGTCAGTATTTGTACAAAATATTACAGTGTCCAGTTTGAGTGCTACAGTACTATCTTCAGAGGACTCAACATCTCAGGCCTGAGCGTTTATGACTCTTCATTAGTGCTGGCTCGACTAAGAAAGAAGTGTTCAAGAACATGATCTCTTTCTAGCATCGTGAGGTTATCGAACAAGCGTACTCTACATCCAACCTGTGGCCAGGAGTTCATTCCAAGTACCTCACGAAACTAGGGACTTCGGTCTGTCCCGCGCACTCCGGAAGAACCTGTCTCGTTTTACAGGTATTAAGACAGACAGTAGCGTAGGCTGTTTACTCTCTTGTCTTTCTATCTTCAGGACATGGCCCACAGGCACTGGGACTCCTTTCACTGGGTCCTGTGGTGGCTGCTCAGCAAGTTAGGTGGCTCGCCCAGCTCCCATAGTGGACAGTTTGCATCTCACCTAAGGTGTTCAGTGGCCAAGAGCGATTGGGATTGGGGACCAGCACCCTTCCTTCTCTCTTATATCCTTTCTTGCGCAGAGAGAGTCTAGTAGCCATCCGTTACACGCTGGTTGGGCGGGTCATGCAGGTGAGCCTACATAACTGAGCACCCTGTCTATAATCTTAGATAGATTAATAGATTCAAGTCCTCCCCTCTCTCTAGCAACTGGGGAGAGGGGCTGATGATAATACAAACCCATTGGGTATCTCTACTTTTATTGTCTCCAAGATACTGGATTCATCCGAGCCTTTTTCGAAGCAATGTGGCTACTCACACACATTAATTTGAAAGGTCCTGAAGTCTGACAGTTGAACACACAGTTATTCACAACTTCTGTTCAACACATCAGAGGCTGGTCTCCTTCCTTTGCTCTTACATGATCACGAAGGAAACCCAGGCGAGGCAAACTACCAGTCAGTTTAGAAGCTTACTCAGAATCTTCCCATCAAGAAGTGAGTCTTGCTATTATAAAGACTGAAAGGTTTGTATATTGTGCAGGAACAAATGACAAATTTTAAAAGTAATTTGTATTTTTTGTATGTATACAAACCTGAGGTCTTTATAGTTATACACCCACCTCATGCCACCCATCATGTAGCTCCATGGGCCAAAAGGCAAAGTGTAGTATATGTATACCGACTGCTGGGCGGGGCTCTCACTGTAGTCGGTGGTTAACTACGCACGCCACCACCTCGTTTAAAGTTAAACGGCTGGTCTCCAACTGCGCTGAAGGTAATTCCTATTATGAATACCTCAGGTTTGTATAGTTAGAAAAAATACAAATTACTTTTGAAATTCGTCATGTTATTTTGGATGAACCTTACCTACTGTTAAGGTTAGCTGATTCCCACATTGATAAGAGGATTGTAAGTAGTGCAGCTAGACTAGTCCCACCAACACTCCTAGACGAAGGTCCCTTTCAGACTCCAGAGGTCCAAGGGAGGTCGGTGGGGGTTTGCCCACGGGTAGTTGCCCCCTCGGCCGGGCCTGTTGTATGTGGATCCCAGGACTTGGTGGATAGCCACTAGAAAGGCATCCAATTCGGAACGCATGCGTTATCTTCCAGTGATTCATATTCCAGTGTGGGCAAGGAGAGCAGTTGGCGTTTTTCAAGTGCACCCAAACCATTGGAAAGTCACGTATCCACTGCTGAATGCACTTCTCTGCTTCCTGTAAACACACCAGAGAACAGGAGCATAGTCCCAAACCTTCCTGTAGCTTTTGGGACAATCCCAGTTGTTCGTCTCCTGCTGATTCAATGGTAGAGCACCAGTGTCTGCCACTGAAATGGGCTTCCTCTTCTGAGAAGCATTCCGAGTGCGTGGTGGGATCCAAGCCCCCAGTGAGAGCCGAGTGCCCAGCTGGCTCTTGAGTGTTTAGTGGGATCCAATCGCCCAGTGAGATCTGGGCACCCTGTGGGATCCGAGCGCCCAGTGGGATCCAAGTGCCCAGTGGGATCCGAGTGCCCTGTAGGATACAAGCACCTGGTGGGATCCGATTGTTCAGTGCCTAGACGTACAGTGTCCGAGCGACCAGTGTCCGAGTTTTCACCTGTGCACACCCATACACCCGTGTTTGTCTACTCACCTTCCAGTTTGGTGCCAGCTTCTACCAAGCATTCAGCGCCACATTCTGGGTGCCAAACACCACCTCTCCAGTCTGGCGCAAAGCACTTGTATACTTCTACTTCAGGATCCCTCATTGGAACCCATCCAGCATCGTCTGGACAGTATTCTGGATCTTCTGCAGAAGCTTCCTACAGCGATTCAGGAGCCTTCAGATTTAGCTCCTTCTCCTATCTTGTCGGAAGAAGAAGACACCGAAAAGGAGCAGCCTTCTTCATCCTACACTGTTCTCTTGAAGTATTTCCTATTTTGTTACCCGACATTCTTCCCCCCAGCAACCCCGCTGTCTCCAGATTCAGCGTTCATAATGAAAAAGCCTGCAGAGTTGTCTAGGCTGCCCAAGATGGTTCTATCATCCTCATCAAAGAAAGCCCTCTCAGGCATTGAGGGTTGGTTGACAGAGAAGAGGGATCTTGGCAAGGCTTTGTTTTGCACCCCTCCTCGCCTGTCAAAAAGGCAGTATATTTGTCATATGCAACTGGGGAAGCTCCTTTCTTGGGAGCTTCTGCCTCCTCTCAAGGGGGACTTCTCTAGCTTGATCGATTCAGCACGTAGATCAGCATTCTCTATCAAGATCGTGTTCACGTCCTCGAAACTGTACCATTTAGTGCGGGACATTTTCAGTCTTCAAGATCTTCAGCTTCTTGGATTGGACTCTGGGGGCCTTAGCGAAGAAGATTGAGGACTTCACCACTCTTCAAGATAATTTTTAGGCGGACTAGTTAGGAGTCCTTTTATGCGCAGATAAGGCAATTAGGGATGGCGCCCAAGAACTGGCTGTCTTATTTGCGGTGGGAGTTCTCAAGAAGAGAGAGCAGTGGTGTTCTTTTACCACAAAAGGGGTTACTCTCTTGCAGAGGTCGGCTCTCCTTTTTGCGCCCTTGGACCACTTTAGCCTGTTTCCCTGTGCTACAGTAGAGCACTTAGCAGCAGAGTTGCAGAAGAAATCTACTGAAGACCTACTGTCACAGTCTACCAAGCACCCTGAAGAGTCAGGACATGGTCCTACAGTCTCCTTTACCTTTAGGACAGTCTTCCCGCTACAGCAGCAGCCCTTTTGAGGAGGCAGAGCAAAGTTCCAGCCCCGCCCACGTGTGAAACTGCGGTCAGTTCGATCAGCTAAGAAGTCATCAGTCAATCCCTCCTCTTGCAAGTGAGGATCTTGTCCTCCATATTCCGGTGGGAGCCAGGCTTCTCCACTTTTGGAGCAAGTGGAAAGCCAGAAATGTAGAACCATGGGTCTTAAAAGTCCTCAGAGAGGGCTGTTCCATCCCATTCAGGGAGAAACCTCCCTCAGTATCCTCTCCTATCAACTTGACAGCCTACTCAGTAAGTTTGGAGCGGTTTTCGACCCTGTCACAAAAAGTCTTTGTCCCTGCTCAGGAAGAGAGCTGTAGAGTTGGTGAAGACAAGCACGGAGGGTTTTACAACCATCTATTTGTCTTCCCCAAATCATCGGGAGGCTGGAGGCCTGTCGTGGACGTCAGTGCCCTGAATTTCTCTGTTCAAACAACAAAAATCAAGATGGAAACGAACCATTCAGTCCTGTCTTCTATTCGCTAAGGAGACTGGATGGCGACCATCGACTTGCAGGACACGTGTTTCCATGTACCAGTACATCCTCTGGACTCCAGGAAGTATCTAAGGTCGTGTTCCAGGGCAGCATCTTCTAGTTTCAGGCTCTGAGCCTCGACCTCTCTGCAGCTTATGCAGCTCCTCGAATTTTCACCCGGGTTCTTGCCCCTCTGGCGAAGTGGCCCCATCTCTTGGGGATCAACATTTGGCTATATCTAGACGATTGGCTCCTATGCTCCCCCTCTAGAGCAAGATGCATGGAGGACTTTCAGAAGACACTTTGCCTGGCCCAAGAGTTGTGTCTTTTAATCAGCTTGGACAAGTCTCAGTTAGTCCTGACTCTGTCGATTCTTTGTTCGGGAATGAAGATCGCTTCTCTGAGTTTTCAGGCTTTTCCATCCAACAAGAGAGTCCAGTCCTGCCTCCAGACAGTACAAAACTTCCTCTCTCTCCTGGCATGCTTAGCCAATGAATGGATGAGTTTACTGGGCACTCTCTCATCCATCGAGAAGTCCATGCCTTTAGGAAGACTCCACACGAAAGTGTTACAATCTTCCTAAAGCTCAGTTGACAAAGGAAGACCCTTCCGGGCTCTTTCATTTTCCCCATCACCCCCGAGATCAAGGAGGACTTCGGTGGTGGCTTGCAGAAGGAGGGTTTTCAATGGGAAAGTCACTATATCATCTGAGCCCTAACCTAACATTATACTCAGATGCATCGGATCTGGGTTGGGGGACTCTTCTAGAGGATATGGAAATTTCAGGGACATGGTCTCAGGCTGAGAGAAGACTCATATCAATGTGAAGGAGCTGAAGGCAGTTCACTTAGCTCCTAAGCATTTTGCAGCAACAACATTCAACAGTACAGTCTTAGTGCATTCGGACAATGCTAATGCTCAGTTTTTAGGCATAGAGGTTTAGATTTGTCTAAAGATAAACCAGTGATTTTCAGTTCAAGGACACTTCAAAACTAGAACAGGATTTGGTATCTTGTTTTCAATACAAAGTTTGTCAAATGGCTTTTGGAATCCCTCCATTTGAGCCCCCTCAAATCACACCAAGATCTAACTAAGAAAACCTCTCTAGTACAGAGCTAAAATTAGTGAACAGGCCTTGCAGATGAGTTGGAATCTGAAGGAGATGCAGTCTGCTTGTTCACTATGGGATTTTTAGTGAAGCCATGTGAAACTCCATCCAATCCCTGCCTTGTCCGTTCATTATCAAGAGTTTGTGGACATCCTATAGACCAGCAGACCAAAGAAAGCTCTTTGTCCGGTAAAGTGTTAAAGCATTACCTCAGAAGAACTATTGCATAGGACTAATCTGTTCTTGGTTCAGAACCCATCCTGTCAATATCCAAGAATGCTTTGGCTTTTTCTTGGGGAATAGATACAACAATATTTCCAGAAATGACTTTTCTATTTTTGAAGTCAAAGCCTAGAAGATTACGTGTCCTTTTGCCACTTTTGGCCCCGGTATCTCTTTCCAGCAATCCACCCTCCAGAGATGTAAGTCAGTGTTCACCAATTTCTATTTCATGGCGTTTGAAACAACAACACATACCCCATGTCCGTTATCTTGCTGGCATGGTTTGGAAGCACAGGAAGGAGGTTTTCCTTCTACAGTATCCTCACTATCTCCTGGCCTGGATTATATAACTTTGGACAGTTTGAAAATTATCAACCAGCAAACCATTTTCATCGGTACCCACCAGTTGTTGTGTCTTTTAATGGATGGGTCAGTGCTTATCTGTTTTTATGTGTTGTGTGGACAACAGAATTATCTGGTTGGTTTTTATTGTACTGCACCAAGGGGAAGGGCTCTTGTTTTATATTGTAATGGTTTGGCAGGGTCATCGGCTCAAGACCACCTCAAAAACAAAGGCCCCTTGGCTTTTGCCAATGGTTGTGATGATGCGACCAGAGGCAGTTTCTTCCTGCTGTATCTCTCTCACCAGGCTAGTGGGCAGTCAAGCATTCCAACAGCTTATTTCAAATTCATCTCCATTACTAGTGTTTTTGAAGATATATGATGTTTCTCAAAGATTTTCTACTATTACCTGAAAAGCAAACTTTTGGGTCAGAATCAGGACTGATTTTAAGGTCATCTCAAAAATTAGTCATGAAGTTTGAAAATAAGATAATGTTAAAGTCATACCTGAAATCACCATTTATTTAAGATGCTTTTTCATTTTATCTGCATAGAGGAGATTTTTGCAATAGATTTGTCTTCAGATAAACCAACATCTCTTCATCAATGGATTTGATTCAAGTCTGTTTTTACATTTACATTCATAAAATACCTTGAACAGAGATTTGCTATAAACAGTTCAAAGCTTTCCTAGCTAATGAAGATATTCTTCTTTGATTGAAACCAGAACTGACTGATGGGCACCTTCTCCTTGCCATCTTTAAGCACGATCCATTTGAGCCAGCCCTATCTCTTCTCATTTAAAAAATCGCGTTATCAGTTGTAAAATCAAAATTAGGGTTCAAATTCAATCATATCTAGAAAATAACCAGCATTTTACCTCCAGAATTGCAAGAGGTTAAAGCAATTGAACTGCAGGCTTCTTGAATCAAGAAACATTGGCTTTAGCCTAAAAGCTTTTCTTTTCCAGAATACACTGCATTTCTGGTCTGCTTATAATTTTACGGAAGCCATGGGAGTTTTTCATTGATAGCATGGACATTTCTGACTATTCAGGTGTTCCAACATTTCAAATCAGATGGCATTTTTAAGTCCAAAACTCACATTTCAGAAGTTAACAAAATTTAGTTTTATTTTCTTTCTCAAAAAATGCTGATAATTCTTGACAATGATTCAGAGAAACCTCTTTTGTCGAACTTGTGTGTGCAAAGAGCGTGTGTTAAATGCATGTTTAGCCCCAAAAAGAAGCTCAAATATTCATGACTTTTACCATTTCAACAGCCACTTTGTCTTGATCAAAAGCTTCTTTCAATTTAGTACCAAATGTTTCTGCCATTGGCCTCAAGAAACAATGATTATTATAAAGTTGGTCCAATAATCCAAGAAGATCCTCAATAGAACCAGTCATTTTGCTTGAAAAACACCGACTTCCAGGATAAGTTCCATTTCCCGGGGAATATTTAAATTAAATCATAGGTGACCAGTGAAAACAGTTCTTTGCACCAAAGATGACTGATTTACTATTTTTCAATAGATTGAATTCTGGCCTGCAAGATTATTCGGTTAGTTCATCAACTTGAAGTGGCCTGAATCTGAAGTGTATTACAACAAACATTTTCCAGTAGATTGATGCAATCTGAACACTATCATTTGATACAGAATTTACTTATCTGTTTCTCTACAGTCTGCAGCGTGCAATAAAAGACTCAGCAAGAGCGTGTGACCATTTTCTGGTCATTTTATTTACATGATTTCTAAGAACTCCACCTTCAGCTTTATGAGGAAAAGTCAATCTAATTTTAGGCAAATAGGTCGTTTTTAAATGACTTAAGTACATCTGGCATGAAGATTGGTGTGATGAAAAATGCTTGACTTCATTTGCTAAAAGTTTTCTCCTGGTTTGACATTTTGCATCCAGGGACCAAACACAAAAGCTATTTCATCTCATCGTGAAGAAGCCTAACAACCTTGTTATAGAATTGGTCTGCTCTCATTTTTCTTGTCAGATACAGCTTCAGGGGTGAAATAGTTTCATTATTAGAATCAAGTTCTTCAAGCCTGTTTCTTGTTGAAAAATCTGTTTAATGTATGGGTAGTTTATCTTTTTTAAATATGTAAAAAACAATTATAATTAGTGTCTTGAACAAAAACTTTGAAAAGTATTTTAGCAGCACATGGGTGTACTCAGACACACAAGGAAGAAGGCATTATAGGTTTCATTGTTGAAATAATGAACCCCTTTGAACTATCATTCACCCATGGTGAAGTTATTAACCTGGATTTATTTGTCACCAACCTGGACTACTGTTTTTGGTTTAGTCCTACTTAATTCTATCATCTATTTATGGACCTCAGAGAAATTTGATACCAACTTTGTCCTTTTCGTTTCCAGATGGTGAAGTCATTGCCCTTTACCGGTTGTCATTTGTACTAACATTTCAAAAGAAGATTAGCAGATGAATTTTAGACATCTATTTTTTTTCGAGAGAGAGAGGTGAGTAATGACTGATTAAAATAGTAAAAGAAATGAAAACAAAGGATTATCCATTGCTTCTTGATATTAAGCCATTAAAGAATTTAATTTCAGGTAAGTGGTAACTTGACTCAGAAACGACATACCTGATGTTTTAAAATATATAAAAATTTTTTTAAAAAAAAATTACATAAATTAAATCTTTTGTTATCTCTCCATTACTGAGTGCGCACTGGTTGAATACTGTATATCCATGATCCCATCTCCTGTCAGTGTGGGATTCAGCTATATAGTTACTTGGTAAGTCACTTATATAAAAATGACATTTTTATGATAAAAAATAAAGTTTTATATATACTTACCAAATAACTACATGATCGGAGCCCTCCCTCCTCCCCTGTCATGGATTTATGGCACAAATGAATTGAGCTCTTCAGCTCTGGTGTACCTACCCTTTCCTGAAAGTGGGAGATTTACCTCCACCAAAACAATAGAGCGCTACCACAAATTTGAAATTTAAGCTGCCGCAATAGTTAGAAACTAATAGCCATGTAGTTACTTGGTAAGTGTATATAAAACTTTATTTTATCATAAAAATGTCATGTTTGAAAATTAGTAAATTATTTTTTATCATAAAAAATGTATTTAGTCATGAAAATACAGTAATTAGTGAATATTTCTCAACTAAAAAATTGTTGGATTATTGAATTTTCACAAATAATTCGGTGATAAGTTCCACAGAAAAATCTGCAAATAGGTGAAGCCACAAATCTTGAACTGAGAATAGGCAGGGGTCAATTGTACATCCTCAGTCACACAAGTTCCTTCATGGTGTATTTGCAGAGAAGGTGTTGCCGTTCAAGGTGCTTTGTTTTGGCTCGTGTACAGTTTCTCTATAAGTATTCACAGGGAATGTGATGTCTATAGGCGGATGGTGTTGACTTTTAGGAGCAAGAATTCTTCTCTACTGAGTCACCTGGTTCAAGTTGGCCAACTCGGGTGACTGTATTCCAAAGGTCAAGGATCAGTTGCTTCACCTGGCTCAGTCTCTATGCTTTATGATTTTACTCGACTTCCGTAACTCCTCATTCTTATCTGGGGATGTGGGGATGTTACTGGCAATTTGCAGGCTTGTCTGTCAGAAGATGAGTAGCCACTTGCTTCTTGAAGAATTTTAGCCCTTAAGAAAGCTTCCTACGTGGTAAAGGCTTTCTTTGTTAGGAAGCATGGCCTCAATGGAGAATTTGTCAGATAATCAGGCTCAGTTACAGTACAGTCTCAGCATAAGAGATAACAACTTACAGCTAATGTTCATTAAACTTGTAAATAATCCAGGACCATCATTGTTGCAAGGTTCTGTAGGAGGGATGCTGAAATTAAGAGTTGACCATTTTAATGTTAAACGTACATCCAGGTTTTGTTTTTTCCCCCCTGTCGTGTAACATGAAACAAAGAATTTTGACAAGTGTCATTACACTTACATACACCAAAGAATGGTCAACACTACACCTAGTAAAGCTTACAAGACGTCAGGGTGGTGGAAAGACCATCGAAGATGTCTAGCAGGTTTATCCTTGGTCATAAACTAAGTCATAGTGGAAAGATTGCTTTTTTGAGTGAAATGAATAACGACATTGGTTTGATAGTTCATTCTGCAGAAGGACAGTGTTTTTGGCAATTGAGGATTCAGGAAGAACAAAACTACTTACAGAGTGGCCATTACATCCACAAGTTCAGCAGTTACTGGGCAATTAGAGGAGCACTCAAATGTGGGCTTATAAGCAAGCAGGTGAACAGGAATGACCAGTCTGTAATTATACCTTTGAGGGTCCTCAGGCTTGAGCAGTGGATGTGTTTCTTTAAGTTTGGCTTGATTCCAACTCATAGGCTTTTCCCCTTTATTCACTCCAAGGAAGTATTGAGCAAATTTCAAGTTCAAGAATTGCTCATTGACTCCTGTAGAACCCCAGTACAGTCGACTCTTGTTAAGGTGGACTAATGGTGGCCAGGGTGTCCATCTTAGCCAATAGTCCGGTGTAACCAGCGATATCTATATATATACCTATACTGTAAATACCTATAAATATACTGTATTTCATTATTTTTATAAAGAGTCTGAATAATAAACCAATGTAGGAATGTTTGAATTAAAACTCATGGTAAAAGAAGAAAAATGAAGAGTAAAACATGATAAAAATCATAGAATTCAACCGCATACGTAGATGGGCTAGGCCGAAACATGAATGCATAATTGCTGAGTAAACTAGAGGTGAAGTCTCTAAAATGAAAAGTAAGATAATGAAATTTAAATTACAGGTACACAGTCCTTTACCCAAAATCCTCAGGACCAGATGTGTTTCGGTTTTTGGAACTTTTCGGATTTCAGAACCTTGGGGTCAGGAGCATAATCAAACATCACTATTGCAGCAAAAACATTTTTTCCCCTTTTTCATGTTTTTTTCATTTTAGTTATTTATTCATTATAGTTTATTATTATTTATATTAATAGTATACTGTTAAATGAATGTGAGATAATTAAGATCATCAATACATAATAAAATAATGGCACAACTAAGACCATAAATTCACTAACACATTTTGTTTTTAAGAAAAACATCCTGTAAAATGCAAAAATATATATGATCAAAGTAACTGTAATTCAACTTGTGAATTTTAACGATTAGTGAGACTGTAAAATACATTTCTTCATATCGATCTTGGAGAGGGTTGTTTTTTATTGTTACTAACTTCGTCATCAGTTTGCTGTCATAAACCTGAGGATGGTCTGGGAATAGGATTGGCAAGTGATGACGCAGCACCACGACAGACTGCTGTGGGATTTTTCATACCACCATATTAAAGTTAAAATTATTGTTGAATTCATGTTTTCATGAAGAAATATTATTTAAAGCTAATTATCGAGTAATTTTTGCCATCAGCAGTCAAATAATCACAATCATGGCAACAACATTCAAACTTAGTGTTGTCACGACAAATGTGTATAAATAGAACAGAAGTAGAGGGCTGTCATTGGCTAGCAGATCTCCATGGCAACTAGCCAGCCAATCAGGTTTTAGCTGTATTCTGTCTGAGAAAGAACATTTTGCTCAGAGAAGCTGATGATGATATAACAGTGACATAAGTGCGTGTGTTTTGAATACAGTACGTAGCTCTTAATAGTGTGTGTAGTTTACTGATTACATGAAGAATAGAATGAATTCCTCCTTATTACTTTGAGTGCAAAATTGTTGGTTCAGGGATTCTTCAGCAACAATTTTTTTTTTTTTTTTTTTTGCTTCCCTTTAATCTTTCAAGGATAGAATTACACTGCATAGAGGGAACTGGCAATTCTCTCTCTCTCTCTCTCTCTCTCTCTCTCTCTCTCTCTCTCTCTCTCTCTCTCTCTCTCTCTCTCTCTCTCTCTCTCTCTCTCTCTCATGTTATTTGCCATGCAAACACAAGTATTGTTCAGTAACTCAGCTTTTGTCTTCGTAAAGTTTACCTTTGTCAGTCTTTTCTTTCCTAAAAAAACATGCAAAGCATCATATTGTAGCTACCAGTCTGGCAGCAGATAGGTAAAACTGTTAATGCTCAGTGATTGGCTACGATACTTCTTACCCTTCCAGACAATAGCATTTCTTAATTATGGTACGTACTGTGCGCAAGTTAAATTGGTTTCAAATTATAAGCATTTCAGTTTAGTACAGTATGAATGCAGAACAGTATATAGAGCCTCGATGGCCAGGTCGGTTAGAGCAGCAGCTCGGACTTCTTAGAGGTCTGTGTCGCGGGTTCAAATCCGCAGCCAACCGGTCAGAAAGGCGGACACTTTGCTGTCCGTTAGACACCTCGGGATTATGTATGTAATCAATGGATATGTTTGCTTAAAAGGAAATGGGTGTTACAGACTAATACACTCACAAACAAAGCCACTCCAACATTTTCTAAAAACATAAGATACCTCACACATCTCGACTGTCAACCTAACCACGCAACGACTCCTTGCTGCTGGGAGAAAGGGCGCTGGTGACTGGTACAATACATGTACATATGCTACCGGGGTCTAAGCAATAACAGGCAGGGCAGCCGATCGAGACTACAGTCTACCCCAAAGCCAAATCAAAGTCCTTCAAAAGAAGGCATCATGCTTACCCCATACAAAAGGGAAAACAAGCTTGTTAATAAAAGAAGAATACAGAACAGTTTATATAAAATAAAAATATAAATGAAAAGTATTTTATTTACCTTTGGTAAATAAAAATGGAAATGGTACGCGACAAGCAGAGGAACTGTAATTACCGTATCTGAAATCGTGGATGAACATTACGTATTTTAAATCAGCTGACCCTCTTCAGTGTCTGTCTTATCTTATATCCGGATTAACGGGGTCTGGTTTAACAAGGGTTGACTGTAGCCTCGGAGCAAGTGACTTTCAGACTCTCTAGTTGTCTCGGTAGATGTCTCTCATATTCTGTCATTAAAGGGAAATCAGTTCAAACTACAGAACTCCATGCACTTCCACTAACGTCTGCATCTCATACTTAACTGCTTGGAGTTGTTCAACTGCCTGCTCCCAATAAGGGGATTTTCAAAGGTATCATGGGTTCTGTCCTTAAGTGGAAAACAACCGTGGCCTTGTGTCAGAAGCAGTGGTTTGTGTATTGCTCAGTGTGCCATTGTAGAGGAATTTTCAGCACCTGTACCCTTGTAGACATCAAGTTTCTCTGCTTTCTTAGATATAGTAAGAGTTTTTCGTTGTCTACTTTCAAGGGTAGCATTCCATGCTTTCCTCAGTATTGTGTCATGTGCTAGTAGATCTGACTGATGATCAGCACCTCAAGGTTAACCTTTTGTTTTGTGGTTTTAAAGACCTAAAACATCTTTTTCAAAGAACACAAGGTTCTCTGTGACATACTTGATTAGGCTAGTGCTTGAGAACTAGCTCCATACCTTTACCTATATTGAAGGTAAACATTCATAATGTCGCTTGAGGATGGGATTAATGCAGCACAATAGAAGTGCAATTTTGTTTTGGTTGCTCTACGTTAAGTATGCAGAATTGTGTTTGAAAACAGTAAAACCCTTAGTTCACTACCAGTAGTGGGTAAAGTCTTTTCCTGAACCAAAGAAAGAGCAATCTTGTATGCTCTTTGGTTTATATCCCGGGTTTTAATATTTTGGGGAGCATGAAGGTACATAGCTCCATATTGTATAGGAGCAACCTTTATATAAAGGTATTTATTATTAGTGACTGGCATTTTGTGTGGCTTTTGGACCCAGACATAGAGGTCCCCTCACGCCACTTCTATTTCATTCTGGCTGAATTAAGGGATTTTGACAAAGGAAAAATCTATTTCTGAGAAAGGCCCCGTGTCACCCGGTGAAATTCCATTGTTGCACGAATTTCTAGGTATAAAATGCTAGATATACCAGAAAAAAGAGCTTTCCAGGAATACTGGGGTTACTACCCCCAGATCGGCGTCTTCTCCAAGGAAGGCGTCGGTATAAGAAGGGGTGAGTGAAAGGATCACTACCACGGAGTCTCACTCGAAAGATCATCTCCTGTTATGTTAAAACCCCCAGAAGAGAGCTGTGAGCCGTTACAGCCCCCACACATAACCCGCCAGGGTTCGGCGACACCAGCGCCACCTACCTCATTCCATGCTAGCACTAACCCCAGGCTTGGCATGTGCAAGAGGGGAGCAGTAAGGTGCCTCAGGGAGGGTCACCAGGTGACGGGGCCTTCCTCAGAAATAGATTTTCCTTTGTCAAAATCCCTTTTCTGAGTCCAGCCCGTGTCAGCGGTGAAATAGTGATAGAGAATCATGCCAAGGCTGCTAACTACGAGGAAACAAGGTAATCTGAAGAAAAACACAAGTTATGAAAATGGTTTTAATCAGGATAAATAAATTGAATACTAAATTGCAATCTCTTACAGTAAAAATCTTAACATTACTGAATATGTAAGAGCAAGTCCACAGTGTCTAGGGAAAAATTAAAAATACTTAAGACTACAAGGGTATAATGTTAATTGAAAAATTACTTAGACCAAAAGAGTAAATATAACCTTAAAGCTACACTTAAAGCAAAGACAATACAACATGGGGAAAATTACATACATACATATAATATGCAAATATAATATATATATATATATATATATATATATATATATATATATATATATATATACAATATATATATATATATAATATAATATATATATATATATATATAGATATAAGTACATGGAGCAAAATAAAAACTGTCCAGTACCCCAAAGAAATACATAATCATAACATGTCAAATTATAGTTTCCCATCAACAGAGACAATATAATATCAATATGAGGAGCCAGGCAGTGAGGCATGATCAACCAGGAGGACAAGCAGAGAAGTAAATGAGGCAGGCGGGCAGGGGTTAGGGGAAGGATAAGGAAGATGACTAATTAAGGTGGGAGATGACACTTCCCACAGCTATTGTAGAAAATTTCAGGGCTTGAAGTGTTTTTTTAAATAGTGGCGTTTAAATACTAGAGGTGATTTCCAACCGTGTATTTGGATAGTTCTGAAAAGTCCATATTATGAAAGTAATTAATAGAAGTAGCAACTGCTCGAATATCATGAACCTTAGGAACTGAATCTGGGTTAGCTTGTTTAATAAAATACAAAATTTGTTGTCTTATGCATTTGAAAGAGTACCACCTTTCTCCCTGATAAAAAGAGGACCCGACTTACACTGTGGAGTTCTTAAAGGTAAGACTTTAGTGTATAAACTGGACATAAAGACTGGTCTTGTGGAAGGGCACCACCTTCCAAGGGACCACCTGTCTTGTGGGTCTTCATTTTTAGCTAAAAATCTAGGGTCAGGGAAAGGAGGACTTCTCCGGACGGGAGGAAGTTAACAAAATCATCACCTCTAGTGAGCCGATAGCTCTGAGATTCTGGCACCTGAAGCCAAGCTAATCAAAATAAAGTCTTCCTTAACAGATCCAAATAAGAGCATTGAAAGTTGTCAATCTCAGATGCTAACTTAAGAACATCATTGAGGAACCCACGTAACAGATTGTGGGCGTGATACTGGTCTCAGACAAGCGCATGCTCTGAGAATAGATGAAAAGTAGGAATCTGTAAGGTCAATTTTAAAGCCATATAAGAATACCTTCTTCAGGGCTGACTTGGCTGTGGTAATTGTGGCGGGGCAAGGCCTTTCTCAAACAATGATCTAAAGAAGGTAACTGCTAGGTTAGTCGTCATGATTTTGGCTTCAGATGCTTTCAGGAAGGAGGCCAATTTTTGACTGCTGAGTCATATTGTCTAATAGTAGAATCTCTTTTGTCTGATTCTAAAAACAGAGTGTTGACAGGGTCAATGTTTGCTCCTTTTGGGCTGCGAACTTTATAAAGTCCATAAAACTAGGGCATTCTGAATTCTTGAGGAAGCTGACACAGTCTTGGTTTGTACTGTCTGGAGTCAGTTTGGGCTTGGGAATCGAAGACTCCGTAATCCCAGTTCCTGAAGAAGAGGAACCAATTGCTCTTCGGCCAATAGGGGCTACCAGGGCTGGTTGACCTTTGAATGTCCTGAGTTTGTGTAATACTTTCAGCAGTAAGTTTATTGGGGGAAACAGATAAATCTTCTCCCAATTGTTCCAATCTACTGTCATTGCGTCCGTGGCGTAACGCCTGAGGGTCCAGGTTGGGAGCCACATAACAGGGGAGCTTGAAGTTGCTCTCCGTTGCGAACAGATCCACTTGGAGACCCGGAACCTGGCGACAAATCCAATTGAAAGATTCCCGTCCAGGGACCACTCCGTCTCCAGCGGGTAGTTCTGGACAGGAATCGCCACCACGTTCTTACCCCGCTAGGTGGGTGGCTGACAGGTGCCAGCTGTGCTTGTTAGCCAGGAGAAGATAGCAACCATAACCTGGTTCACTCAACCTGATTTGGAGCCGCCCCTGTTGATGCAATGAACTACCACTGCGCTGTCAATACCAGCCTGATATGAATCCGGCTGGGGCGGATTTTCTTTAAGGTTAGAAAAACCGCCATAGCTTCCAGGGTGTTTATATGGAACTGCTGAAACATTGTGGACCACGTTCCTTGTACTTTTGTTTTGGTGAAATATCCCCCCAGCCGCAAGAGAAGCGTCTGTGTGAACAACTAGCGCCGGAGGAAACTGAAGTGGAACTGTTTTGGACAGGCCACTGACTGTGGACCAAGGCCGCAATCTTGTCTTTAAGATTTGGGGAATAGAGGAGACCTTGTCTCTGAGCTTGACATTGGCTTGACTCCGCCACACTCTGTTTATGTCTTTTAATTTTGCTTTTAAGAGCAGGTCCTGTCACTGAGGCAAATTGAAGAGACCCAAGGATTCTTTCTTGGGTCGGCGGGATGCTGATTGGTTTTTCAGGAATTTCCTGGTGAGAGATGCTATCTCCTTCCTCTTGGGAGGCGGAGGGATAAGCGTGTGAGATGACAGATCCACTGGAGACCCAGCCACTGAAACCGGGACTCCGAGTCAGGCGGGACTTCTCTCTGTTCAGCTGAAAACCCTAGCGACTCCAGGAAGTTGATGACCGTGGGCGTAGCCTTCCGACATTCTAGAACTGTTGGTGCCCAAATTATCCAATCGTCCAAATATGCTGCTAGGGATATCCCTCGGGACCGGAGTTGCTGAACTACCGTGTCCGCCAGCTTTTGTAAATATCCTGGGCGCAATGTTCAGACCGAAGGGCATGACCCTGAAGGAGTAGGCTTGATTCGAGTCTGAAACCCGAGGAACGGAGAGAAGCTCAGCGCAACCGGGACGTGATAATAGCGTCTGAAAGATCGATAGAGGTGGTAGCGGCTCCGGAAGTAGAGTCCATTACCTGAGCTACCGTAAGCATCACGAGAAATTTGTCGCATTTTATGTAGAGATTTAGACGCGACAGATCCAGGATCACTCTTTGCTGATCGAGTCTTTTTTGGGAACAGTGAATAACCTGCCTTGAAACTTTAGGTGCCTTACTTTCTTTATTGCTCGTTTGTTGAGCAATTCTGCCACATAATCCTTTAGGACTGATGAGGTGGCTGGTAAAACCTGATCAGAGGAGGAGGGTTTTGATCCAGCTCCATCCTAGACCTTTGGACACAATGCTGTGTGCCCAAGGGCTGAAGGTCCATTGGTCCCTGAACCAATACAGGCGACCACCTACCTGTTTGTTCTCAGTGGGAGGGGGCGGGTTTGTTCCCTCTACCACGTCAGGCTTACCTCTTGGGGTGGTGTTGGGCTTTCCTCTGTGAGGAGCCCTACCTCTTCCCCCTTGCGCTCCTATTAAGGCCGTGAAAGAATCCACGGCCTTCATGGGGGTTGGATTGTATGCTGGTGAAGCCACATAGGAGGTGTGCAGGGAATGGGTTGAACCAGCACATATTGTTGGGGATGAGCCTTTGAGGTGGAGGGGCTGTGCCACTGCCGAGACCGGGGCGGCTTGGACTACCGCCTGATGATGGGGTCTCTTGTGCCTCCTGAATCGTTTGCCTCTCTCGATCTGGGGCCGCCAGATTCTGTGGTCTTTCGCTTATAGGCAGAGATGCCCCAGCGAGCGCAGACTCTGGTTGGCCCGTGTAGCCTCGGCCTAAGAACATTAGTAACCTCTTCTTCAGGGAAGAGGTTAGGTCCCCAGATCGAGCTCTTCACGAGCTTGTTAGGCTCGTGGCGGATGGTGGCATCGGCGAAAGATAAATTTCCTGCATTCAAGCCTGGCCATCATAAAAATCAAACAGGTCGGACTGAAATCCCGCCAACAGGGTTTTAGCCAAGACCTGAAAAGAAAGGCTCGTCTGCACAGGAGGCGGCAGTGGCTTCAGTGAGGCATGACGGAGTTCAACGACCGGGCTAACAGTCCGGGCCTCAAACTCCGCTTTCAGCAGGGCTTCCGGTAGCAGGAAGCTGCTCGCTAAAGTGCGTTGGGCGCAGAAAGCGTCCAGCGTGAAAAGTTCCAGAACTCATCGCCCCCTGGGAATACCAGGGATGTGAGTCTGTTTCCTTTAATTGTGGTAAGGATTGCCATCAAAAAGCACGCTCGGGCCGTAGCTAGGCGACTTTGTTTAAGCAAGAAGTGGGCAACCTGTCAGCCAGGGCGAACATGGTGAAGTTGCCCTTGAAGGCGTCAATTTAGTGTTGTCGGCCTGCCACTCTGTCAGAGTCGCGGGAGAGCCGACTGAGCCTGGTCTCTAGGGAAGATCACTGTCTCCTAGGAACCTTGTCTGAGCGTGCCCAGGCTTCCTCCATCAGCCTCACGAAGCCTGGGTAAGGGGGCAGGAGATCGGGGAAGAACTCAAGCTCTTCCAACCGCCTCGTGCCAAGACCTTCAACCGTTAAGGTGCCATCATGTTGGATAGCCCCAGTGACCGCCAAGGGTTCCCGACGTCAAAGGGGGAGATCCGCCGGTATCTGGGATGGCATACTGTGGTTCGGCTCCGGGTGGGTGAGCCATTCCCGCCAGTATATTGTCATGACTGGTCAGTTTCTCAGAGATTTGGTAAATTTGGACTCAACCTCCGCCGAGAACCGCTTATAAAGCTGGTTGCAAAAGACTCCGGATCAAAGGCAGGCTGGCAAGGAGGGCTTGGTTTTGATGCCCTCTTACTCGCGCCTTTGCTGGAGGAACCAGACTTGCTCCCGGAGGCTACAGGTGCTGAGACCTTAGCCTTCGACGGGGAAGGCAATGCTTTCCTGGAAGTCGAGGACTTAAAGCCCTTCGCCTTCCATGAAGTCTTCAACTTCAACAGGGACAGCTGATGGAGCTCTGTCACCCAGGAGGAAGACTTCACACTTCACAAAACCTGCAAAGGAAGACACTGATGAAGCTGGGGAGTCAAAGGGGCCCGCCCCAACAACCTCACTTACCTCGCTACTTACCACCTGGTCCTGTTCAGTGTTCATGGGTTCCAGGTCCAAGTCTAAATGGCGGCGTCCTCTGAAACCTCCGCGTAAAGGATGTCCACTTGGGGTGGCTGGGTCGCATCCCGGATCTGCTGGATGATGGGGTGGCAAGTTCTTCTGGCACTGCGGCCGCCACCCGTGCGCGAGGGTGAGAGCAGGTCCCTCAACTTGGCGTCCGAGGACGTAAGGCTTCCCCGCCAGAGCGTTCCTCCCAAACCCAGCCACCCAAGGCGGAGAGATTTCAAGGAAGTCTTCTTGGAGGACTCGTCCGCCTGTAAGAAAACTGACAATTAGAGTTGAGCGAAAAAGAATGGTTCGAGAACCTCATAAACATTATTTACGATATGAGGAGCGTAATATGAAGAGTAAAAAAACTATATCTTACCGACTCGTCCTGGATACTGCACACAAAGCGAAGCAAACCTCACAGCCATCAGGGTGCCAGACAACCAGGTCATCTAACCGGACCGCACAACCAGCGTGGGTCCGGCACACTACATGTCCATAGGGTTGTTGTAATGAAGCGGTGCACCCGGCTCCTCACAGCGAACAGTCTGTAAGTGTAAAAAGTACATGAACCTACCACTCTAAGTAACCTAAAGCTGGCAAGGCCGGGAATTTCAGCTACAACCAGAATGCTCCGGTGGATAGGAAACCCCTAATTAAAAACTAGGCCAACAAGCTCCAAATTAAACAGAGTGGAAGGTAAATTACTTCAGACCCGGAATACTCCGGCGGAATGAAAGGTATGAGACAACAGGAACTCAACAAGGGCTGCCAGCAAAACAACGGCGGAACCCCGGGTAGTACCGGACTCAATAGCATATTAAAAAATGTAGAGACGGGGTGAGAAGCCCCTCCGTTAGATAATATATACTTATATATATACAGTTAATTAATAGAATAAACAAGTGATGGTAAAAGGAGCAATCCACTCCAAGAGACTGGAGGGATCCGCCTTTTTCATATATTCCCCTTCTCTCGGACTTCCCCGCCAGTGAAACAAGGTGGGTGAGATGCTCGTCATGATAGGCCAAGTACATAACGTAAGTCAGCAAGTGTCAACAACCCAACCAAGAAACCCGACGGAGAGGAATGAAAGTGTGGGAGAGAATGTTGAACCCGTTCGAGTCGGAGCGAGTAAGCAAACCACCAACACAAACACAGCGATGCTTGGGACTGTCTGGGAGGGGCGAATCCCTCAACCCAGGAGAGTCCCTCAACTTTCGGAGAAAACGCCATCTAGCATCACCCCTTGCGAGTAGAGCAAAGCTGGTGGGGGGAGGAGGGAGGTGGTGGGGTAGGGAGGAGAGTGGTAGGCTACCAGTGAAAACAGGAGACAAGGGAAAATGATTCACCCGCTCAACTGCAAACAAACCGCCCAAGAATAATTAAAACTTGGGAGGGTGGCCTACTACTAGGGAGGGATGCGACCAAGCCTCAATGCCCAACTCCTGACTAGGCGAAGCCTAATAAAATATGGAACCAGGCCTAGCCTAGGCTAACGGAAGAGGAGGGGAAGGTAGGAGGAAGGAAAACAGGGAGAGAAATTTTGTGCCGAGAACCAACCGGGACTGAAAAAGGGGGCAAAAGGCGACTAGCCTAGAGGAAACACACCCAATGAACTCTATTCCTTCGAAAAAAGAAGGAACAGACCCAATGAACTCTATTCCTTCCAAATGAAGGAAGAGAACAAAGGGCTCACTCTGCCACCCCAAAAACGACCACGGAGAAACAGCAACAAAACTCCCTCAACCGATGGATCCTCCACCTAACCTAAAGGGCGAGAGGGAATGGAAGCAAACGAGCCTAATGTCCAGGCAAGGGAAGACCCACACCCATAAAAACCATCACACACAAAAACATAAATTTAACAAAAATGTGCTCAACAGAGTGCGTAGCCTACCTGGGAAGCGGTTAGATCTGAGGCTGCCGCTACACCGAGGAGGTAAACAATGAATATAAACAAAACAGAGCACCAACGCCAAGAAAAAATAAAACATAGCCTTATTATAGACTAAAATTAAAGTAATACCAACAAAGGAACTCAGCCTGGGGGAACCTAGACAGGGCACCACTCCTAATAGGGACCAGTAAAGGTCTATCAATTTATTAAGACTCAAAAAATGGGGGCCACATTGAAACCCACCAGGAGGAGAACCAGGGGGCAGATAATAATCATATAACGACAAGGAGACAACCCCCAACAGAAAAAGACAGATTGGGTTTGCCTCGCATGATCGACATGGCTGGAAGGGGCGCCGTGGCGTCATAACAAAGTTCTCATAATTGTGAAAACAGAGACAATTACAGCCAAAATATCGAATAAAACCCCACAATAAGATGGTACTTAACTTGGAGATGGTAAAGCTGCTCGAAGACATGATGAATTGGAAGAATAATCCAATAAAAGGCACAGCACACAAAAAAGTGGTAGCAAGTCACGTGCTAGAAAATGGAATGAGGTAGGTGGCGCTGGTGTCGCCGAACTGGCGGCGTCTTTGTGTGGGGGCTGTAACGGCTCACCGCTCTCTTCTGGGGTTTTAACAGGGAGATGTCTTTGAGTGAGACTCCGTGGTAGTGATCCTTTCACTCACCCTTCGTTATACCGGCGTCTTCCTTGGAGAAGGCGCTCGATCTGGGGTAGTAACCCCAGCATTCCTGAAAGGTCTCTTTTCTCTGGTATATCTAGCATTTTATACCTAGAAATTCGTGCAACAATGGAATTTCACCGGCTGACACGGGGCTGGACTCAGAAAAAGCAATTTTCTCCTCAAGGATGCTCTTCGCTGTACTGTACACGTAATGGGAACCTTGCTTCCTGAATGGAATGCAACTTCTGGTGGCAGTAAGATCCAGAAAGGATTTCAGACCTGGTAAGAATGTTTTGGGTTTCATGCAAGAAACCTTCAGCTCGATTGGCTGAGCAGATTTTGTGTAGCTGCACTACCCACCATCCTCTTCTCAATGTGGGAATCAGCTATCTCAACAGTAGGTAAGATTCATCCCAAATAATGTGAATTTTCATGATAAAACTTATTTGGATAGTTAGCTATTTTTAATGTAGACCCCACCCAGCCTCCCCACAACTTAGTGGGCTGTCAAGGAGAACTCTGACAAGAGCTAAAACATTTGAAATGCACCTGGTGGAGGACAGGTGTACTAGACAGTCATCGGGCAGCCAATCGATCTTTCATTTGAATGCTGACCCGCCTATCGGTGTGGAGATATAAGCTATCCTTAACAGTAGGTAAGTATCCAAATAATAAATTTTATTATGAAAATTTACATTTTGCTCATCCATGAGCTGGATAACTTTGGGGAGGCGACATTGGCTTTGTTTTGGCCAACTGTCTCATCTGCAAAGTTGAGACAGAGATGAAAGCCCTGATCTGTAGGTTATGGAGTTTCCTTGTCTTCAGCAGATTGAGCAAACTTCTCCCCCCACTTCTATCAGTCTGTGGGCTGAAAAATGACCTCCTCTCAGGGAGTTTGTCAGGAGGGTGTTTTTTTTCTCAACAGCTGGGATTGCTGCTTTGGAGACAGCTTCCATTACATCTCTCTAGACATTCTGGTTGAACATGCTGATGTTCTACACCATGTCAGGCACTCATCTCAGAGCAAGAAGGCTTTATTCAGGAGGTTGTTGACGTTAGGGCCCTAACCTTCCTAGCACACAGGAAGTATCTGGCAAGATACTTCCTCTGCCCATGGCTCATCAGTGGAAGTATATTCCTACAGACAGTGCTTTCTAACCAAACAGGCAAACCCAAACTTGACTCGCATTGCTCCCAATCTTATGCTCAGTCACCTCCTTGCATAGGAGGTCTCTCTCTTGTAGGTGGAGGTGGCAGCATTGTAGTTGACTGCTATGGCAGAGCTCCAAGAGATCATTTGGCTGGATCTGTGGTCGTTTATGGTAGCTCAGATGTCATCCTCATTGGGAAATTGTACTCCTGACAAGGAGTCTGCTTACAAGAGACTGCTGGTGTCTGGAGGTAGATCTTTTACCTACCTGGCCCACCAGACAGTGAACCTGTGGCTGAATTTGGTTCTGAAGAGGTGGGATGCAGTGTTATCCCAGCTTTCCAGGTTGATCAGACCAGAGTCAGTTTTGGTGCTCTGGAATGGATTGGTACTGGGGTCTACCTATCTCTTCCCTTAGAGTGAGGTAGAGGCCACTGTGGACTGTGTAGAAAATAATGCCATCCTTGTTCACCAGGCAGCGTCACATAAGACCTCTTTGCCTTTGTGAGGCACAGTGGCAAGGTCTTCTGGTCCTGTTGGCCCATCCTTTTATGGCCAGAGGAAGTCTCAGGCTTCCTTTGCACCCAGTAGGAGTCCCCAATCTTCTTCTGCTTCCATAGGGAAAGGGGTGCAGTTGCGGTATGCTATGGTTGGCGACCAAGATCACTTCCTCCTTTTCAGGTCCCTGTACGCCTGAAGAGGTTTCAGCCTTTAGGAGACCGATGTTGCCTGGAAGTAGGGCCATTACCTACCTCACCCACCAGATGATGAACCTAGTTTCGAAGAGGCGAGACGCCGTATTGTCTCAGATCTCAAGGCTCATCAGGTCCGAGTCATCATTAATGCTAGGGAACAGACCGGTCCTGGGGGTCTGTCACTCTCTTTGCTAGAGTAGAGGTGGAGGCTGCAGTGGACAGGCTGTGAGTCGATGACAACTACAAGCTTGCTCACAGGCAGGGACCAAGACCTCTGTGTCTTTGCATGGCACTGCAGCCCAACCCTCAGGTCTGGCTGGCCCTTCCTCTTTAGGACAGAGAAAGTCCCAGACATCCTCAGCCCCACATAGAGGTAGCCAGGTTTCTTCTTTCCTGGTAGTGAAAGGCATGCAGTCGTGTCCATTTCAGTCCTCCTTCCGCTCCAGGGAGGTAGGCAAGGGGAAGAAGGGTGGAGGATGCTAGGGGTGGCATTCCTCCCAGCCTGCTGCCAACGGTGGTGGGGCACCTGTCGAGCCATTGGGCCATATGGCAGCGATATGGAGTGGAGACCTAGGTAGTAGTAGTCCTTTGGGTGGAGTATCTACTACCCTTTAAGTCTTCACCATCCCTCACCTTTGATCCGATTTTGTTCCAGACTTACATTCCTGGCTCACAGAAGGAAATTGCCCTTTGGGAAGAGGTGTTATGTGGAAATCAGGAAAGATGCTGTGGGAATCATTGAAGGATCAGGGTTTTACAGTTGCTTGTTCCTGGTGAAGAAGGTGACAGGCGGTTGGAAACTGGTCATTGACTTCTCTCCTTTGAACCAGTTTGTTCACCAGACTCGGTTCAAGATGAAAACAGTTCTTTCAGTTCTCGATTTAATCATAGAGGGCAGCTTCATATTTTCGGTGGACTTGAACGATGCATATTTTCAGATACCCATCCATCAGTCTTTCTGCAAGTACCTCTGCTTATCCCTCAGGGGATGGTATTCCAGTTCAGGGTACTTTGTTTCAGGCTCTCAGCTGTTCTCCAAATGTTCACTCGCGTGTTCACACTGATCTCGGCTTGGATGATTGCCTGGTCCTGGGGAACTTATTGCCACAGTTGCTTCTGGACAGAAATTGTCTTCCCAAGTTTTGCCACGACCTAGGGGTTGTGATCAACTTTGAGATGTTTCACACCCAAGCAGAGGGTGAAGTATCTGGGCATGCTGATAGATACGGCAGCAACAAGAGTCTTTTCTTCAGGCTCACATATCAGCAAGTTCAGAGAGGCAGCGCAGAAATTCCTGTCTCGACAGGAAAAACCTGTTCAACAGTGGCAAGTCGTTCTTGGTCACCTTTCATGTTTGGAGAAGCTGGTTCCTCATGGGTGGCTTCATCTCCGTTCCCTTCAGTGGAGGATGAAGGAGTTTGGTCTCCAGCGAGGGACCCTCCTTTCTCTCATATTCCTCTGTTGGAGGAAGTCAGGAGAGATCTAAATGGTGGCTAGATAACAGGAACCTCTTAATAGGAGTGCCGCTGGGCACTTCCCCTCCTGAGATGCTTCTGTTTTCGGATGCATCGATGGGGCGCACCTAGAAGAGTTGTTAGTTTCAGGTGTGTGCGACCGGAAAGATAGACACCTCCATAAAAATTCTCTCGTCTCTTACTGAGATGAGAGAATTCTTATGGTTACATTTATATGTTTATTTGTTTTGTTGATAAATAAATGAGTTACTTAATAATAACTATTAATTTTCAAATATTAATAAGATTGATAAGATTAAATAACAACAGTAATAATAATAATAATAATTATAATATAACTGTAATTACAAAACTTATACATTTCTATGTAAATTATGTTATATTTTAAACAAACATCATTTCCCCAGTCTTTTGAGAAACCTTTGAAGAGGGGGGTCGAGGGCAAAGCTGTCAGATGTGTCAATCGTTGCCCACAGCATGTCAAAAGATTTCTAGTACTCTCTCTCTCTCTCTCTCTCTCTCTCTCTCTCTCTCTCTCTCTCTCTCTCTCTCTCTCTCTCTCTCTCTCATCTCTCTCCTCCTTCATAAATCATGAATTTCCATCTTTTGAAATCTAACATAAGAATAACTTTCTCTCTCTCTCTCTCTCTCTCTCTCTCTCTCTCTCTCTCTCTCTCTCTCTCTCTCTCTTGTGTGTTATTCTCTCTGTCTCCATAATAATTGATAAATAATTTCACTCATAAGTAAGGACAACCCTTATATCTCTCTCTCTCTCTCTCTCTCTCTCGTTTACAACTTATTATTTCTCTGTACATCTTTACCTGTACAGTAGATAGTTTAAATTGATCTAATTTTACCTGTACCGTCTACGAAGTGTAAGTGTGCTAGTGTGGCAAATACGTTCTAAAACATAGAGACATAATAACTAAGAGTTGTATTAGTCGAAATAAAAAAGTTTGTTCATGAAAAAGCATTTCAGAACAAAGAGAAAGAGATGTGGAATAAAGAAGTTATTAAAAAGAGGTTGAGAAGACTTCTAAAAACAGATTGGTTGGAAGCGGAGACAGAAATTCTCCTCCAACTCAATTTTTATGTCAACCATTTATTCATATGAAATTACAGTAACTTTAATTTCATTTAAAGTTAACTTCATAATTTGGGAGCATGATTACGGTCATATTTAGTGTTTAAACTTTAGAAATGAGCATTTATTAGCATTTTTAGAGACAGTGCCAAACTTACGTGAAAAAATCCCTTGTGTGAGGGTTCTAGAACCTAACCTCACGTAACTAGGATATGACTGTGTGTGTGTGTATATATATATATACAGTATATATATATATATATATATATATATATATATATATATATATATATATATATATATATATATATATATATATATACACACAGTAGAACCTTGGTTCTCGCTAATTGTTCCAGAAGAAGTGCGAGATTCGAAAATTAAATTCTGAGTTAATTTCTCCCATAAGAAATAACTGACAATGGATTAATCCATTCCTGACCACCAGTCATTACCCCAACCTTGCCTTTTTATACAAAACTTTACACAAATTACAATTAAATAGGTTCAGAGTTGAATAACTTACCGTATCAGAAGCACTTTTACATTTTAAATGCATACTGTATCAAAAAAAGTTGGCCTATGACCAATGCTGAACGTGTTTTGCCGATGATATACCGAGAGCCATAGGCTAGGCTAAGTAGCCTTATAGGCACTACCAGAATGTACTGTAACAGGTACACATGAAAACTGTTGTTAATAATGATAACATTGAAAAAGAAGCCATATTATCACATGAAACTAATAATACAGTATTTATAAACCAAATTACTGTATGTCTGTTATCATAAAATTAAGAAAAATTTCGAAATTACAACCGAATTTCGGCAGCCTGTGGCAGATATGTTTATGTAATTAGTACATGCGATACACCAAAGGCGCTCTGGTTTGTTTATATCTGCCACAGGCTGCCGAGTTCCGACAGAATTTCGGAAATTTTTCTTAATTTTATGATAACAGACATACAGTAATTCGGTTTATAAAAGGGATTTTGACAAAGGAAAAATCTATTTCTGAGGGAGGCCCTGTGTCACCCGGTGAAATTCCTATTAAGCACGAATTTCTAGGTATAGATATTGCTAAATATACCAGAGAAAAAAAGCTATCAGGAATGCTGGGGTTACAACCCCCAGATCGAACATCTATTATGAAATAGACGTCGCGGTATAGATAAGGGTGAGTGATTGTTGTCACTGCCACAGGACTGCACTCTGTAGACATCCCAATGACAAAACCCCGAACGTGAGGAGCCGATCCAACGCCCGCACTCACCTGCCCCGCCAACCGGCGACCCCAGCGCCATCTGTACTCATTCCAGGCTAGCACCCCCCACAAGCTTGGTATGCCTACTCGGGAGGACCTAGATCCTGGGAGGGTCACCGGGTGACACAGGGCCTCCCTCAGAAATAGATTTTTCCTTTGTCAAAATCCCTTTTCTGAGCTCGTCCCTGTGTCAGCCGGTGAAATCATGACAGAATCATACTAAGCTTTGGTGAAAGTCTAAAAGGAACGAACAGTTAGGTGAACATGTATAAAAACACTATTACTGAAATTAGTTTTAATTATCCCCCAAAACATGATTAAATACCAAAGGTATAGACAGAGAAACTGAGTTATAACTAGGGATACAATTAATACCACAGTAAAGGACATGAGAAACAACTATGTACATAATTAATACTATGGTGGGAAGGTACCAAAACTAAATAAACGACAGAAAATTTATAAAGGTACCTCCGGACTTAAAACTAAATCACAGTAAGTATAACATGTCATAAACTTAAAAACTAACACGCAAGATTGTACATCATAATATCAGAGCCAGGCTGTGAAGCATGTCTGGTCCAGGAGAAAATGGCAGGGCAAGTAAATGAGGCAGACGGGCAGAGGGGAAAGGATAGTGTTTAAACACTGATGGAGATTTCCAGCCCGTATACTTCTTAACCCTTTAACGCCGAAGCCCTATTTACAAAAACGTCTCCCGTATGCCGGGCGTTAGGTGAGTTAGCTGAAGTAAACGGAAAAAGTTTTTTCAAAAAATCACAGCACGCTTAGTTTTTAAGATTAAGAGTTTATTTGGCTCATTTTTTGTCATTGCCTGAAGTTTAGTATGCAACCATCAGAAATGAAAAAATATATATAAATATTGGAATATATGACAGCGAAAAAAAACTTGTATATAATTGTATACAAATCGCTGTAAGCAAAACGGTTAAAGCTAATGACTTAATTTTTTTAGTTGTATTGTACACTAAATTGCGATGATTTTGGTATATAACAAATTTTAAAACGATCAAAGCAACACAGAAAATATTATCACAAAATGATGCATGAATTAAGTAACGCGAGGACGTAAAATTTTTTTCAAAAATTCACCATAAATCGAAATATTGTGCTAGAGACTTCCCGTTTGTTGAAAAATGAAGCTAATTGATTGAATATTACTAGACTGTAAGTGTTTTAGCTTACAATTGCAGTTTTCGACCATTTTGGTCGAGTTAAAGTTGACTGAAAGTCGAATTTTTTTCTATTTATCGTGATTTATATGAAAATATTTCAAAACTGATAAAAGCTACAACCATGAGTTATTTTTGTTGTATTGTACATGAAATTGCGCACATTTTCATATATAAAACTTTATGTAACGACTAATACAAAATGGTGCAAATATTACAACAACGAGACAAAAGAATTTCTGAGATGTTCAGCTGAGTTACCGCGCGGGTGAAAGGAAAATGTTTTTAAAAAATTCACCATAAATCGAAATATTGTGCTAGAGACTTCCAATTTATTGCAAAATGAAGGTAAATGATTGAATATTACCAGAATGTAAGAGTTTTAGCTTACAATTGCGTTTTTACCATTTCGGTCGAGTTAAAGTTGACTGAAGGTTAAAATTTTGGCAGTTATCGTGATTTATGTGAAAATATTTCAAAACTGATAAAAGCTACAACCATGAGCTAATTTCTGTTGTATTCTACCTGAAATTGCACACATTTTCATATATGAAAGTTTATGTAACGACTAATGTAAACGATGCAAACATTACGACAACATGACGAAAGAATTTCTGAGATGTTCGGCCGAGTTACATGGCACGCAGACGTAAGGAAAAATTTTTTTTCAGAAATTCACCATAAATCGAAATATTGTGCTAGAGACTTCCAGTTTGTTGCAAAATGAAGGTACATGATTGAATATTACTAGAATGTAAGAGTTTTAGCTTATAATTGCGTTTTTGACCATTTTGGTCGAGTTAAAGTTGACGAAGCTTGAAATTTTGGAAGTTATCGTGATTTATATGAAAATATTTCAAAACTGATAAAAGCTACAACCATGAGTTATTTTCTGTTGTATTCTACATGAAATTGTGCACATTTCCATATATAAAACTTTATGTAACGACTAATGTAAAACAGTGCAAACATTACGACAACGTGATTTAAAGAATTTCTGGCGCGGGCGTATGGAAAAAGTTTTTCAAAAATTCACCATAAATCGAAATATTGTGCTAGAGACTTCCAATTTGGTTGCAAAATGAAGGTAAATGATTGAATATTACTAGAATGTAAGAGTTTTAGCTTACAATTGCGTTTTTTACCATTTAGGTCGAGTCAAAGTTGACTGAAGGTTGAAATTTCGGCAGTTATCGTGATTTATATGAAAATATTTCAAAACTGATAAAAGCTACAACCATGCGTTATTTTCTGTTGTATTGTACATGAAATTGCACACATTTTCATATATAAAACTTTATGTAACAGCTAATATAGAACAGTGCAAAAATTACGACAAAATGACGAAAGAATTTCTGAAATTTTCGACCGAGTTACTTGTGGCGTAAGAAAAAGTTCTTTTTCAAAAATTCACCATAAATCGAAATATTGTGCTAGAGACTTCCAATTTGTTGCAAAATGAAGGTACATGATTGAATATTACTAGAATGTAAGAGTTTTAGCTTACAATTGCGTTTTTTACCATTTCGGTCGAGTCAAAGTTGATATGGGTTAAGGTTGAAATTTTTGTAGTCGAAGGGACGTTTGCTCGTCCACTCGGCATTCAACAGACAATTTTAGTCGACGTTTGCTACGTCCAACAGGCTTTTAAGGGTTAAGCTCATCAAAATTCATATTATGAAAATAATTAGTGGAGGTAGCCACTGCTCAGATATCATGAACCTTAGGGACTGAATCCGGGTTAGCTTGCTTAATGAAGTATAGAATTTGTTGTCTGATAGCCTTTAAAGAAAGCGTTCCTCCTTTTTCCCTGATAAAAAGGACCAGACAAACACTGAGAAGTTCTCCGTAAATAGGCCCTCAAGGTAGCAACTGGGCATAAAGACAGGTCTTGTGGAAGAGGAACAACCTTCCAGGGGACCACCTATCATGAGGGTCTTCATTTTTGCTAAGAACCTTTGATCTGGGAAAGCAGAACTTCTCCTGACGGGAGAAAATCCACATGATTCGCACCTCTAGAGAGAGCAGACAGTTCTGATATTCTGGCATCTGAAGCTAGACTAATTATGAACGTCTTCCTTAACAGATTCAAATAAGAACATTGATCGTTATTAGTTTCTAAGGCTAATTTTAGAACATCGTTAAGAAACCAGGAAACCGTATGTGGACAGGTCGCTGGTCTCAAATGAGCGCATGCTCTGGGAATGGATAAAAAATATGAATCTGTTAAATCAATCTTGAAGCCATGCAAAACACCTTTTTCAAAGCTGATTTCGCTGTGGTAATGGTGGCGGAGCCAGACCCTTTTCAAACAGTGACCTAAAGAATGATATTGCCAAATTGTTGGTCATGACTTGAGCTTCAGATTCCTTCAAAAAGATGCCAACTTTTTAACTGCTGAATCGTACTGTCTGAGGGTAGAATCTCTTTTATCTGATTCCAGAAACAGAGTATTATTGGGATCAATATCCGCACCTCTCTGAGCGGCAAATTTCATAAAGTCCATAAAGCCAGGGCATTCAGAATTCTTGAGGAAGCTGACACAGTCCATGTTTGCACTATTTGAGTCAGCTGTGGCTTGGATATTTGATGACACCGTAGTTTGAGCTCCAGAAGAAGAGGGAACCAATTGCTCTTTGGCCAGTTGGGAGCTACCAGGGCCACTTGACCTTTGAATGACCTGAGCTTGTGCAACACCTTCATCAGCAGGTTTATTGGCGGAAACAGATAGATTTTCTGCCATTTGTTCCAGTCCACTGACATTGCATCCGTAGCGTGAGCTCGAGGATCCAGGTTGGTCCGTGGCAAACAAGTCCACCTGAAGGCCCGGAACCTGACTGTGGATCCATTCGAAAGAAGCCTTGTCCAGGGACCATTCTGACTCCAGCGGAGTTGCCCTGGACAGGGAGTCTGCAACGACATTCTGGACTCCTGCTAGATGGGTAGCTGACAGGTGCCAGCCGTGTTTCTCCGCCTGGGAGAAAATGGCTATCATCACTTAGTTTATCCGGCTCGATTTGGAACCCCCCTCTTTTATGCAATGTACCACTACTGCGCTGTCCAGCACCAGCCTGATATGAATCTGGTTGGTGGGGCAAAGCTTTTTCAGAGTTAGAAACACTGCCATCGCCTCCAAAATGTTTATGTGGAACTGACGGAACAGTGTGGACCATGTACCCTGTACCTTTTCTTTTGGTGAGTACCCTCCCCAGCCGCTTAACGAAGCGTCTGTGTGGATTATTATAGCTGGGGGAGGGAATTGAAGGGGAACTGACTTCGAAAGACCCTTGACTGTGGACCACAGCCGGAGTCTTTTCCTCAGCACCGGAGGAATTAATGACACCTTGTCCCTGAGCTTGACATTGGCTCGTCTCCGCCACACTCTGTTTATGTCTTTCAGTTTTTCTTTTGGGAGCAGATCTGTTACAGATGCGAACTGAAGAGAACCCAGGATTCTTTCTTGCGTTCTGCGAGAAGCTTTCCTGCCTTTGTGGAATTGCCTGGTGGCTTTGGCTATCTCTCTCCGTTTGGCTGGCGGAATAGACAGCTTGTGCGAGTCCAGATCCCACTGGATACCCAGCCACTGAAATCGAGCCTCCGGAGTTAGGCGGGACTTCGCCCTGTTTATCTGAAAGCCTAGGGATTCCAGAAACTCGATCCCTATGGCCGTAGCTCTCTGGCACTCCTCGGCGTTGGATGCCCAAATTATCCAATCGTCCAGGTATGCAGCCAGCGATATCCCCCGGGACTGTAACTGCTGCACTACCGTTTCCGCCAGCTTCGTGAAAATTCTGGGTGCTATGTTGAGCCCGAATGGCATGACCCTGAACAAGTAGGCTTGTTTCCCCAGTCTGAAACCTAGGAAGGGAGAGAAGTTCCGCGCCAATTGGGATGTGATAATATGCGTCTGAAAGATCTATAGAGGTGGTGACGGCTCCACGAGGAAGTAGAGTCCGCACCACGCGATTGTAAGCATGCGAAATTTGTCGCATTGTATATAAAGATTGAGACGCGACAGATCCAAGATTACCCTTTGTTGACTGGAGTCTTTCTTGGGAACACTGAACAGCCTGCCTTGAAATTTCAGGTGTCTCACTTTCTTTATGGCCCTCTTTTGGAGTAATTCCCGCAAAGTCCCCAGAGCTTTGGAAGACGGTTGATGAAATCTGATCAGAGGGGAGGGCCTTGATCCAACTCCACCCCAAACCTTTGGAGACTATACTGTGGGCCCACGGACTGAAGGTCCACTGGTCCCTGAACAGGTGAAGTCTGCCGCCCACCTGATTGGTCTCACTGGGAAGGTGAAGGCTTGCCTCCTCTACCTCGGCCTCCTCTCCCCGGGAGAGGGATCGCAAGGCAGCCTTGCCTCTGAAGGAGGCTCTTGCTCTACTCCCCCTTGCGCTCCTGTTAAGGCCTCAAACGACCCTGGCCCTCATAGGAGGGTTATACACAGGAGACGCACGAAGGTAGGCGCGGCAAGGGAGTGCTGAGCTGGCTGCACCAGCACGAACTGTTGAGGCTGGGCCTTCGAGGTAGAAGCCTGGCCAACTGGCGAGACAGGTACAGCTTGGACAACGGCTTGTTGGTGTTGTCTTCTGTGCCTCCTGTATCTCTTACCAGGCCTGTTTTGGGGCCAGCGGACTCGGGGCTTTCCTTTTGAAAGCAGGGATACCCCAGCGGGAGCGCAGACTCTGATTAGCCCTGGTTGCCTTAGCCAGGACATTGTTGACCTCTCCGGGGAAGATACTAGCCCCCCAGAAGGAGCTTTTCATGAGCTTGTTAGGCTCATGTCTTATGGTAGCGTCAGCGAAGATGTATTTGTGGCAGTTCATCTGCGCTACCATGAAGTCAAACAAGTCCGCCTGAAATCCTGCTAACAGAGACTTCGTCAGGACCTGGAAGAGTGGCTCCTCGGAGTACATCACTGCAGTGGATTCCGCCAGGCACAGGGAGTTCAGTGATTGGCTCAGCCGACACCTAGTCTCAAACTCTGCTTTCAGGAGGGCTTCTGGCAGTTTGGGAAGCTGCTCACTGAATAAGGTGGATGCACAATCTGGGTCCAGCTTACTCGATGTAAAAGTGGCCGGGGCATCCTTCCAGAAATCATCGCCTCCGGGGAAGATCAGTGAGGTGGGATAAGTCTCCCGGAGCTGAGGCGACGGTTTACCATCCGTGCATGCCTGGGCGGTCGCAAGAGCCACCTTAGTCATGCAAGGGGTTGGGATTCTATCACCCAACGAGAACATCGTGAAGTTGCCCTTGAAGGGGGTCAACTTCGTGTTCTCCGCCTGCCACTCATTAAATGTGCGCAGCAATGTAGACTGTGCCTGGTCCCTTGGGAAGATAACTGTCTCCTTCGGGACCTTATCTGTCCTTACCCAAGCTTCCTCCGTCAACCTGGCGAAGCCTGGGTAGGGGGGCAGCAGGTCAGGAGGAAAGAATTCCAACTCCTGAAGCCTGCGCGTGCCTAGACCCTCGATCGTTAGGGTATCTTCATGCCGGGAGCATGAAGGGCCAAACGCCAAGGATTTCCCTTGTCAAATGGAGGGAGGGCGAGGCATCCGAATGGGGTAATGTAACGCCGACCCACTGGAGCGCATGAACCCGGAGAGCATACTCTCCTGGCTCTGCAACCTCTCCGTAAGCTTGTTAAGTTTTAGCATCCACCTCCGAGGTAAACTTCTGCAGAAGTATACCGCAAACTCCTCCGGATCAAAGGCAGGTTGGCGAGGAGGGCTAGCCTTAGCTGCCCTCGAACTCGCTCCCTTAGCAGAGGGAGTGGCCTTGTTTGTGGAAGCCACCGGACTAGTATCCCGTGGCTTCACCGGAGGGAAAGGGGTTGCTTTGCGGGAGGTTGCGGACTTATAGCCTTTGCCTTCCAAGACTTCTTCAACTTGGGGACAGCCGATTGCGCCCTGTCCTCCAAGTAAGAAGACTTTGAAAACCCTGAAATGAAGAAGCGGTGGATGAAGGGGAATCAAAAGGAGCCCGCCCCCACTGCCTCACTTACCTCCCTACCTACCTCCTGGTCCTGTTCTGTGTTCATCGGCTCCAGTTCAAGGTTTATGGCCACCACTTCCTCCGACACCGCCACGTACAAATTCTCGTCCTGGGGAGGCTGGGTTTCTACCCGGATCTGCTCGATGAGAGGAGCGGCGACTTCCGATGGAACAGTCGCTGAGATCCGGGCGCCGGGGTAAAGCAGATTTCGGATGTTCTCATCCAGAACATATGGCTTCCCGATGGAACATTCCTTCCAAAACCAGCCACCCAGGCTCGAAGGGAACCCAAGGCGTCGCTTGGGAAGCTTGGTTGGCCTGGAAGAGAGCAGGGACTTAATAACCGAGCGCTCAGTGAAGAGATATATAAGCAATATATCAGGAACATAACGTACTTGAAACAAGTGAGGCAACCAGGTAAACTATAGGCTTACCGACTCGTCCTGGATAAGCTCGTAAAGAGCGAAGCAAACCTCACAACCGTCCTGGTGCCATAGATGAGGTCGTCTATCTGGACTGCACAGCCCGAATGGGAACGGCAGACAACGTGCCCATAGGGCTGGTGCAGCACTGCAGTGCACCCGGCTCCCCACAATGTACTGTCTGTAAGTGGAAGATGGTATATGAACATATTAATTTAATAGCGCCGCCGAGCAGAACCGGCGGAGATAGGGACCTTAAACTATAGCAGGTAATGGAGCATGCTAATTAAATTTATACGGACCGCCGGAACATTCCGCGGGACGATAAACCAGAGCAAAACATGACACACACTAAATTAAGGAGCGCCGGAGATAGTTCACGGACAGGACCTCAATAACCTAGGATCATGCAACTCTTAATTGTAAAATCAACTTAAAGTATAATTACTGCGGAGTCCGGTAGTAAGTATTAATTTATACTGGACCCGCGGAGCATTCCGGCGGACGATAAACTAGAGCAAAATATGACACACAGTAAATTAAGGAGCACCAAGATAGTTCGACGGAGTAGGACCTTAACCTAGGATCATGCAACTCTTAATTGTAAAATCAACTTAAAGTATAATTACTGCCGAGTCCGGTAGTAAGTAAATGGTTAACAACATAGGATAGCAGTACACTGCTGGTCATAGTGTTCAGCGCAGACCCTCCGAGATCCCGTGCCTCCGTCACTTGGTTACAGCGGGAGGGCGGGGGTAAATCATTACCTCCAGTTATTATACAGCTAGAGAACTAGGTGTGACTAAGGCCAACCTACTGAAAACCAGAACCACCGGAGTGGTAACAGGTAAGAAGGCAACGGGAGGACCGGGGACGGCGGAGCGGAACCAACGAGGAAGTGTTTAAACCCTGAAGGTGATCGAAGTTCAGCCCGACCGGAGAGAGCGAACCAACGAAACACTCAGCCAAGCGGTTGACACCAGAACAGAGGCCAGGAGGGTGGGTGACTCTCAACTGGGAACGGACTAGTCCCCGCGGGTGACGATCGAAGAGACCGACGTCCCATACGCGGGAGATGACACACCACTGGCAAAGTCAGGAGGCAGCACTTAGAAGGTGGAATCGAGAGTTATGTTCAAGTGGACGGGGACACCCCATACACTGACTATAACTCCCCACGGGCGTCGAAACAGACGATCGACTGCCTGCTCTCAGGGAGACTCATGACACTCACCAAAAGTACTAGGGGAGGATAGGATAATAGCACTAGTCTAAAGCAACGCCAGACT